>NW_015427347.1:0-1234 GCF_001527695.2 Protobothrops mucrosquamatus | reverse complement strand
AAGGATTGCCTATAATGTTTCTTATTCTGGTTGATTTTGCAGGCTGAGATTAGAGTCCTTGCCCCTCATCCTTTTCTTCCCTCTAGTTATACTAAAGTATTAAAACTTAGTGTCCAAACAGTGAGAGCAACAATACAAGTCACAAGATAGCTCCTTCCCATGATAATATGGGAATTGACTTGCTGTTCAACTCCTCCACGGGGGTTTTAAGCTGCAAATCCTGTCACATTAGCAGCTGCCAGCTGGTTTATCCTTATGTGAAGTCATGGAAGAGAGTTCCCCCATCCCCCCAAAACATCAGATTTAAGTGTTCAGGCTATTCGTTTCCATTCTCCTGGAATGGTAGGTAACCTTTTGATCTGCAACAGCTATTCTTGGGTCCAGACTTGGAAAGAATCGCTTTGGAGAAAACAAAGAAAGTGGAGGTCAGAAACACTTTGGCCTAGAAAAGGAATTATTTGTAACAGCTTAATGTCCATTTAAAACTTAATCCTCTGCTTTGGAGCAGGATCAGTAAACAAATAATATGAATCTGCTTCCAGAAAATCTTCCAAAGAAATGGAATCTGAATAGTAGAAAACGTAAAAATTAAAATGTAGTTTGAAGCATGGCGAATGGATGCAACGTGGTTACAAGAAGGTGGAATGTGCCTATTATACCAGTGTGCTATCTTACTAGTACTATTTACTGGGATAAATTTAAGAGAAACATTCTTCTTATTCCTGAAGATATCACTTGGGGGAGGGGGAAGTGCATGTTTCTTTATCTACTTCCAGTTAGCCCTACTCTTTGAACAATCTCTCTCTGATAGAGAGCTATACAGTAGTAGACTATCATTTAGCCATTGATTTTTCCTCATCTTGCACTGTAGCATAGCAGGAGATCTTCAACAAAACTTTTAAAAAAGTTCTATCATCTTTGACGTACACGTATCCTGCTTTTGTCACAGCAGTTGAATGAAATTGCTGAGTAAACAGAAAAAATATTATACAGTATATATGTCTGAAACAAGCAGAAAATATAAAGAAGCAAGCGCAATTAATCTGTTTACTTTTTTGTGAAGCAAAGCTAGCAAACACATAGGAAATATATTATGTTCCATAACATAAATTCTGTTCTGATTTGAAAAGTACAAAGCTCAGTATCTCAAATATACTGATGTCGGAAACTTCCAGAGCTATATCCAATAGGGTTTTTTTTAATAATCTCTTTCACTCTGACAGAATAAGAGTAG
>NW_015427346.1:0-1234 GCF_001527695.2 Protobothrops mucrosquamatus | reverse complement strand
TCCCTTCCTTCCTTCCTTCCTTCCTTCCTTCCTTCCTCATCACTGGAGGTCCTTAAGAAGAGATTGGGCAACCATTTGTCCGAACTGGGCACAGGGTCTCCTGCCTGAGCAGGGGGTTGGGGTAGACGACCTCCAAGGTCCCTTCCAACTCTATGATTATTATTATTAACTTGTATTCGGGCTTCAGCCTGGCAAACGGCGAGGCCGGAGGTATTTTTTATTCCCCCAATTCCAACGTTTCGTTTGCGTTTCGCAGAAAGGATTCGCCAGCGGGAAAGTCTCGCTGCTCGACTGTTTCAACCTTTTCACCAAAGAAGAGGAGCTGGATTTGGAAAACGCCCCGGTAAGATTTTTTTCCCCCTCCTGTTCTTGGGGGGGGATTCCTCTTCTGGGTGCAGAGGACCTTTCAGCCCAGGAGATTAAGGACGGTAGTCGTGCTGGCTTGCTTTGATTGCGACCTCTGGCTTCCGTTCGGTCGTTGTGGCTAGGGGGTGAAATTGGTAAACGACGCAGGGAAGGAAGCAGAGGCTGCACCAGCAATACACAGCAAAGGAATGAAGTGAGCAGGTCTCTGTCTGGATATAGATCAGTGGTTCTCAACCTGTGGGTCGGGACCCCATTTGGGGTCGATCGACCATTTCACGGGGGTCGCCAAGCAAGGCTGTCCGCCATTTTTTTGTCCGCCATTTTTCCCCCCCTTTTCCGGCGGGTGCCTTACCTCCCTTGGGCTGGGCCAGCTGGTGGTCAGCCTGCTCCGTCTCTGCCGCTTGCCAGCTATGCCTCGGCCGGCGCAGGGGGCGGAACCACACATGCATGGCGCTCCCGGGCAGGGAAAGTCCTCGACTTACGACCGGTTGGGTAGTCCTCGACTTACGACTGGTTTAGTCTTCAACTTACGACCGGTTTAGTCCTCGACTTACGACCGGTTGGGGTCGCGGCATTAAAAAGGTTGAGAACCACTGATATAGATAGTCCTCGACTTAACAACAGTTCATTTAGTGACCAAGCCAAACTCACTCTTTTCTCTCTCTTTCTCTCTCTCTTTCTTTGGCCAAGGTATGTGACAAATGCCGACAGAGGACCCGAAGCACCAAGAAACTGACCATCCAGCGCTTCCCCCGTATTCTCGTGCTACGTATCCTTTCCCGTTATTTGCTTCTGTGTCTCTCCTGGTTTGTTTGGGGGGTGGGGGGGTGGGGGGGTGGGAGAAGTGCAGGAGAAAGAGGGAGAAAGG
>NW_015427345.1:0-1234 GCF_001527695.2 Protobothrops mucrosquamatus | reverse complement strand
TGATGCAATAAATAAATAAAATTGATTAATGCTTTAATCATACACGATTTAGCAAAAAGCATATCTGATTAGGAAAAAAAATATAGCAAACAGATTGGTTACTATTATGCAAATTATCCTAATTTATACCAATTCTAGTTAGTGGTTGTAAGCAGATTGGACATAGCATATCTGAAGCATTGCTGCTTCGCATATAAATCTGCCAGAAATTTGCAATTGCCAACAACAGACTTTCTGTAGCCTACCATCAAGAGACATTTGGTTATCAATTTGTTTGGTTTGCTTTGACATGTGATTATTTTAAAAGTTCTCTAATACCTTGATGACCTTGTGGGCAGAATAGTGATTTGTCATAATTTATACAAATGCATTCATAAATAAAATCAAGCCCTAATGATGTAACGCCTATGCAGTTGTACCTATTCACACTTTCAGATATGTCAGCCCATCAATCAGTATCTGTTATACTCAGCAATTTATCACTCAGTTTTTCACAGCTGACCATGCAGGCAGTGTCCATTGAAAATTACTGCAATGGAGGTGACATCAAGTAATGTAAAATCTGTCCTCAGTGCTTGATTAGTGATGGATGCTTTAAACATGGGTGTCATCTATCACTGAAGTGAAAGTTCTTCAAGAGAATAAATGTACAGGAACAATTAGACAGTGAAAGAAAACTAAATGGCCTCCTTTTATTTTGCTCAATCTACTCCCAGATTTGGGCCCATATGTCCGAACAAGGACATAGTTTTGATTTTGAGAACACTCAAATCCTGGCCAATGACACCACAAAGGGAGGTCGCCTGCTAAAAGAGGCATGGTTCTCAGGAACTGATTCCATCAATCGCCACATCGATTTGTGCTCTGCACATCAAGCCCTAAGAGTGTGGAATACCAGCCGCCGCACGGACGATCCTGGAAGATTCAGTTATGAATGGCATGATCGGAAGAAGAAAATCCCTTGGCACCTACACCCCCCATCGCCCACTTACCTACCACCGGATGGACAACTTCCACCGAATCGCCAACAGATGGTCCCCAATAAACATCCCCCTCAGGAACCATTAAGGCACCTGAAAAGTGACTTTGCCCGGGAACAGAGAAATAACATAACCAACTGTGGAACGGAGCCTGAGGGACAGGAGGACAAAAGGTCGGAAGACCGTAGTAAAGAGGGACTACTCTCTAATGGCACCAGCAGACATACGATGATAACTCGATCAAGGCAGAAGGA
>NW_015427344.1:0-1234 GCF_001527695.2 Protobothrops mucrosquamatus | reverse complement strand
ATGCTCCAACACTGGAAGTTTTCAAGAAGAGACTGGACAGCCATTTGTCTGAAATGGTATAGGGTTTCCTGCCTAAGCAGGGGGTTGGACTAGATGACCTCCAAGGTCCCTTCCAACTTTACTATTATTATTATTATTATTATTATTATTATTATTATTATTATTATTATTATTATTATTATTATTATTATTATTATTAAGATGTATAGATCTCCTGCTTGAGCAGGGGGTGGACTAGAAGACCTCCAAGCTCCCTTCCAAATGTTATTCTGTTATTGTCGAATGTAATTTTAGGAGAGAGTCTCATTCATTCATTCATTCATTCATTCCTATACCTTCAGAATTTACAAACCCAAACTCTCTTTTTCCATACAAATGCTGCTCAGTTCTTCTGTCCTTCTCCTAGACGGTAGCTCAATGACCAACTTGGAATTCTTTAAAGCTTTACCTAAAAACCTTAAAGCCCACTGACATCCTGTCTCTGAGGAATGACACATCTACAGCTCCCTGCCCACCAAAAACGGATTGCAACTTTGAACTTTTTTCCTTTGCCTTCTGCACAGAGGCCGAAAGCCGTGAGCTTGACACCATAAGGTGATGCTCAACCCCTGCCTGGATACCGCCCTGGACTTTCTCTGCTCAGAAATGCTTGCCACCGACGCCTGCCCCCTTTGACCAATTCACAGCTTCAATATTCCAGGCAAATCTTGATTCAATTGGCAGGCTGTGCTTAATTATAGAGGCTTGAAAAGGAGGAGGAATGCTTGTTATCTCTTCGCAACAGTGCTTTGGTTGCAAACATTTGTTATCTTGGGTGTGAAACATAGACCAACAACAATTAATGTCTCCTTATCCCAGCAGCCCTACAGCTTTCTTTGGGGAGGGGGGGGCCAGGCCGGCCGGCCGGCTGGCTGGCTGGTGGGCTGGCGGGCGAAAGCAACACAGTTCCTGTTGTTGCCAAAAAGGCAAACCTAGCAGCTGACAAATTTGTGGGGGCCTCCCGAGGACCCCTCCCCTCCCCTCCATGATAAAGCGCCCTGCCTTGGTGGTGTAATCAGCTTGCAGTACATGTATTACTTCCTAATGAGAGCTGTGTTTAAACAAGTGTAGAGAACACATCTGTCCCAGCCCTGGGATTTGAATCCGTGTGACCAATTCAACATCTGAAAGTTAAATTAATGGTAAAGAGTTTAATTGTGAGTAAACAATGCCACATTAAGGAGCAGTAAATACA
>NW_015427343.1:0-1234 GCF_001527695.2 Protobothrops mucrosquamatus | reverse complement strand
AAGAGGTGATGTAAAAATTCCATATTTGGAATCAAAGTTTACCAATGTGCTTTGTGTACCTGAGATGGAACATAATTTGTTAAGTGTGTCTAATTTAGACAAACAAGGTTTTGAGATCATTTTTGTAAATGGGAAGTGTCTCATCAAAAGGAATGGGAATATTTGTGCAGAAGGCATAAAGGAAGATAATCTATATGTATTGCAGGGAAAAAAGGTTCAATGTTCCCATATATTTAAGAATGTTGCAGAGCATGATTCGTGCATTCATCTTCTACATAGAAGACTTGGCCATGCAAGCTTTAAAGTTTTGCAGCAAATGCAAGAGTTTGCAGAAGGGCTGAATTTGAAGGGATGCAAAACATATTTGGACTGTGCAGTATGCAAAGCATCGAAGTCAAAGGCATTCCCAGTTAGTAAATATAGCACAAGACAAACAAAAAGAGCTCTAGAGCTGGTCCATGCAGATCTGGTGGGACCTATGCAAGCCAGTTTGGGAGGAGCAAAATATGCACTGGTAATTGTTGAAGATTATAGCAGGTATAGTTTTTGTTACTTGCTTAGAGCTAAGACAGAGGTGCTACAACAATTCAAACAGTGGGTAAGTTTTGTAGAGAGAAGGTACAGACAACAAGTGTGTCAGTTGCAAACTGACAGAAGTACTGAATTTATGTCAACTAAATTCCAACATTGGTTGGGGCAATTGGGGATAAGACACAGATGTACAAATCCTTACACAGCAGCAGAGAACGGTGTAGCTGAAAGAAGGAATGGTGTTTTACAAACAATGATTCATTATTAGAGGATTCTGGTATGAGTAGGTCATATTGGGGAGAAGCCATATTGACAACCAATTATATAGTTAATAGGCTGCGGAGTTCCTCCATTAATAATATTCCATATGCCATTCTATATGGGAGAAAGTCATCACTGGCACATTTGAGAATTTTTGGAAGTACTGCATGGGTACATATTCCGAAAGCAATCAGAAGAAAGGGACAGCAAAAGGCAAGAAAGCTCAGGTTTGTGGGCTATGAACCAGGGTCAAAAGGATATCGCTTTAGCGATGGAAGTAAAAGAATTGTAATTTCAAGGTCTGCTAATTTTGCAGAACAAAATTGGGACAGAATTAATGCAAATTCTGGGTATGTCTCACTTAATGATGGTGATCTGTTTAGTGACAATAACTCATCTAATGATGGAAAAATGATTATTGAAGATGTCAATGTTCAGGGAG
>NW_015427342.1:0-1234 GCF_001527695.2 Protobothrops mucrosquamatus | reverse complement strand
CTGGGATTAAAGACGAATGTTAAGATAGAAATGTATGTTACTTTAGAATAGATAATGTATATAAAATTTAATGTATATGTAGAGATAATGAATTGATTGTAAAATATGGTATAATCTGATAAGAATGTATATACTGGAATGTCACGTCAAATCCAATGTTTTTTTTAATTGTTTTATAAATAAAAAGTTAAAAAAAAAAGAAAAAAGAAAACGTAACTCCCACACAACATAGGCTTTTTCACTCTTTCTATGAAGAAATGGCAATAAAAATTGAGATCCCAACCATAACTAAGAATCTATTTATTGATTTGGCTGAAAGGATAGCAGACTCCCTAAATGTCACTAATTGTTGTTTGTGTGGTGGCACTAACATGGGAGAACAATGGTCCTGAGAGACAAGAGAGATAGACCTCTCTGCTATAGCTGAGATGAACCTCACCTGGACATCACAGGATAGACCTTCTCGGTGGACTACCCAAACTTCTATAATAGGTGAAGTATGTTTTATAAGGAAAGCCTCTGTAGACTTGGTTTGTGAAAATAGAATACAGATGGAGCAGTAGGAGGTAACCCTATTAGGACTTGGTGGAGTGGTGAAAATAGAATTGAGCCATCCAACCCTTTTAAAAATATTACTCAACTGAAGGAACTATGGGATAGCCCAGGAAATGTTTCCCTAAGATGGAAAGCACCTGATGGGATGTATTGGATTTGTGGTCAATATGCTTATGCAATACTTCCCAAAGGATAGAATGGAGCATGTGTCTTGTGTGCAATCAAACCCAGTTTCTTCCTTCTCCCAATACAGCAAGGAGAAAAATTGGGAATCCCAGTACAAACATGGACAGGTATCTTGGACACCTCCTGGTTAGGTCAGGTATTTGGGGGAGGATGGCAGAAGTGGGGAATCATTTTGCTTATAGCAGTGGGAGGATTAATGCTTTTACCGTATATACTCGAGTATAAGTCGACCCGAGTATAAGCCGAGGGACCGATTTTCCCACAGAGAACTGGGAAAAATTGGTGACCCGCGCATAAGCCGAGGGGGCATTTTGGCTGTTCCTCCCTGGCCGCCTTGGCCCCCCCGGCCCTGTCAGTGAGCGCCCGGCAGGGCGCAGCGTCGCCAGGCCTCCCCCCTTCGCGCGAGGCTTCTGGCATTCCCCCTCGCGCTTGGCTACGGCTCGCTGCTTGCTCCCCCTCCCCTGGCGCTGCGCTGCGCCTGCTTGCCTGGCGG
>NW_015427341.1:0-1235 GCF_001527695.2 Protobothrops mucrosquamatus | reverse complement strand
CCCCTGAAAATAGGGGGCAAATGATGTGTGCGTGTTATACGCCGATATAATGTTAAGAAGTGGTAATAATATTAATAAAAAAAAGTTCTGAGCTACCCTTATTTTGCTTCAAAGTTCTTTATTTGAAATTTAAGTTTTTTTCCTGAAATTTCCCTCTTAAAATGAAGGTGCGTGTTATACGCCTGTGCGTGTTATACGCAGATAAATACGGTAGTTCCACAGAAAGGTCTGGTAAAAAGTTTAATAAATGGTTAATATGAAGTTTAATACCTTTTAATAGCACAATTTAGGCTTCAAGTTACACTACTCTTGATGGCTTCTTTTTTAATTTGATAAGAGAACAAGTTGGGTACAGCAGGTTTTTAAAACATCTGATTATTTAACGTAATATACAGGTGGTCCTTGACTTACAAAGCTTGTTTAGTGACAATTCGAAGTTACAACAGCACTGAAAAAGTGTTTTACACACTTACAACTGTTGCAGCATCTCAAGACCATGTGATCACTTTGGGACCTTCTGACAAGCAGAGTCATTGGGGAAGCCAGATTCATTTAACCACTATAGCTAGAAAAGTAAAAAAAAAAATGGGGCAAAATTCACATAACAACTGTCTCACTTAGCAACAGAAATTTTGGGCTTAATTGTGATCGTAAGTCGAGGACTACCTGTATAACAGTTTGCTTATGCATTAATATTAAGGCTTACCTCCAGGATCTCTATCAGGATTGTACTCTAATGCATTGCTACAGATGAGGTCAATATCTTTTAGATAATCTTTGGCAGACAGATACTGGTGGAGATCAATTTTTGAAATAATGGTTGAAAGATCCATTGGCTGCTTGATGACTGTGACATAGTCTGGCACCTACAGGAGCATTATAAGAAAAAAAGTCTGAATATATTATCTGCCTTTCAGGAGTAAAATAAGTTTACATTTCTGTATGTTTTAAGAATGGTTGATACCTGAAAATGTTGGCATTAAAGCTTTTGAACTACCTTTTTAAGGTCATATTTTGTATTCAATTTTTGCTGGGAAAACCAAAAATCATTTAGTCAACTGCACAGTTCTGGAAATGTAACCAGTTACTTATGACAACTTGGGAGAATAGGAGTTTGACTTGCCTATTCAATTGGAATCGTTTTATCACTGGTTATGATCCCTACAGCTCCTAATCACAAGGAAGTTGCTCACCCTTGACACAAGACATATAAAACTGAATAAAAGAGAACAGAA
>NW_015427340.1:0-1235 GCF_001527695.2 Protobothrops mucrosquamatus | reverse complement strand
TTTACGATGGTTGCAGTGTCCCTGGGTCATGTGATCACCTTTGGCGACCGTCTGACAAGCAAAGTCAATGGGGAAGCCAGATTCACTTAACTGCAGTGATTCATTTAATAATCTGTGGCAAGAAAAGTCGTAAAATGGAGCAAAATTCACTTATCAAATGTCTCACTTATCAACAGAAATGTTGGGCTCAATTTTGGTAGTAAGCTGAGGACTCCTGCACAAAATATTCCAGGAACAATTTGCAATGCAGATTTTTAACTCCAGGATGAAGCAGGCATGAACCTGAAATTCCATGGTAATTTTTTTGCTATTTTTTTTTAAAATCTAAAGCAGTTGAAGGAATTTCCTATTTAATCTGGGGCAATCGCACTAAGTGAGCACGTTTATTTATATATTATTTATTAAATTTATATGCTGTCCATCTCGTGCTTTGAGGCAGCTATGGGAGGCTTACAAGGTAACAAACCATAAAGATATAAAAACAATTATAAATATAAAATATTAAAAATAGACTAATCCGTTGTTAATCTTTCTCAGCAGTGATTTCCTCAGTAGTGATTTACTATACAGCATTTTATAGCCTCGGCCAACCATAACTGGATGGATACCCTCATCTTTGTTTCCTGTTATTCCGCCTTCTTCTAACATGGGCTTGGTGCTCTTTGTAGCTGATAACTGTGCTGCTTTTTTTTATTATTATTAAAAGTTTTATGAAGATTACAGTATAAACCCCCATACCCACCCCAAAACCCCTCCCTCCCCCTCCCCCACTTCCCAGAGCTGAACACAGCCTGGAGGCCGTGAGGGTCTGGATGGGGAGGAACAAACTCAGACTCAACCCGTCCAAGACCGAGTGGCTGTGGTTACCGGCGCCTCGGCATAGTCAGCTGACTCCATCGCTGACTATAGGGGGCGAAACTTTGGCCCCCTCGGATCGGGTCCGCAACTTGGGTGTTCTCCTGGATTCACGGCTGACACTGGATGACCAGTTGGCGGCCGTGACCAGGGGAGCATTTTATCAGGTTCGCCTGATTCGCCAGTTGCGGCCGTTTCTGGACCGGGACGCCTTACGCACGGTCACTCATGCTCTTGTCACTTCCCGCCTGGACTACTGCAATGCTCTCTACATGGGGCTCCCCTTGAGGAGCACCCGGAGGCTCCAGCTAGTCCAAAATGCGGCCGCGCGGGCGGTGTTGGGAGGGACTCGTCGCTCCCACGTTACGCCGCTTTTGCGC
>NW_015427339.1:0-1235 GCF_001527695.2 Protobothrops mucrosquamatus | reverse complement strand
AAAGTGGACAAAAAATGTAATTGAGGGGATGCCAGAGATAATGTCCTTAATAGATGTTGTTTTAGGTACTGTCAAAACTTTCTATCTTTACTTAAATTGTTTTGTCAGAGCTGTGATGTAGGAGAGTGCTTCTGCTATCCATTCTTCTAGCCTCGTCCCTCCAACAAAGTTCCCTTTGAAAATGACTCCCAAGAACTATTGCACTGCAGAAGCAGCATAGTATATGTTCTCTTTATTAAGACCCTGAAAAAATTGAATTTGATGGATGATGAGTTTGTTGGTGGAAGATGAGATTGAAAGTGGTGATCTTTGGTAGATAACAACTGCTGGAAAGAATCACAGCAACTACAGCTGAAATTGTTGAGAAATCCCAAAGCCATTTATATTTTTTAAAAAATCTCATTTTAAAACAAAGCTGTAAGACCACTTGCCCTTTTAAAAAATGAATTACTTTATAATGGATTTTGATAAAGGGCAAGGTATCAGATTACTTTCTTTATATATATATATATTCTCACCTTCAGTGTAAACTTCCCTGATGGTTAGCAGTATAAAATGTGAAACATAAATGTGCATCAATTCTTACTTATGCCCCTTGCCTTTCCTAGCAATGGAACTGGTAAGATACTGCTTCATCCACTGTGTTTGATCTTTGGTTTGAAAGAGGAAGAACAACTGCTTGGTAGTTTTGTCTATAGGATTTCTGAAGTTCAGGTCTTATCTCCAATTAATAGGATCAAATCAAATTATTAGAGGCAGTACATTCTCAATTCTAATTGTTGGGGAATTAAATGTGAGATGCTACTGCCTAGTGACTTTTCAAAAGCCTGTAATTGGTCATTTTGGGAACAAATACTAGATCTTCTCAGATACAAAGAAGAGAAAGACATGGAGACTTTTAAGAGGTGGAAAAGATGGCCATGTTCTTCCATCACATAAAACATATCCTACTGTACAATAACTGCATGTTTGAGGATGGGTGAACTTTAATGGCTTCAGGCTATATTTAGCATCTGTGGAGGAGTGAAAAACACAGGGATGAGAAAATAGCAAAATGCATGTGCTAGGATTGGTGGATTTGTTTTGTGTTTATCCTAAAAAGATCACAGACAAATCGCATATGAAGAAGCAAATATATGTTGGCTATCTCATCAACATTTTGCACTAACATTGGGTGTTAATTTGTAAAAGATTGTTTCCTGAAAGCCAGATTGTTTCCATGATGACACTACTAA
>NW_015427338.1:0-1235 GCF_001527695.2 Protobothrops mucrosquamatus | reverse complement strand
AATCCGGCGGAGCGCAACTATACCATCTGGGAGAAGGAGCTATTGGCCATTAAAGTGGCATTCGAGGCCTGGAGGCATCATCTGGAAGGGGCGCGTCATCAAATCGAGGTCCGGACGGACCATAAGAATTTGGAGAGCCTGCAGACTGCTCGGAAATTGAACCAACGCCAGATCCGGTGGTCTCTCTTCTTTGCGAGGTTCAATTTCCGGGTGACGTACGTACCCAGTGGTCACAATCAAAGAGCGGATGCTCTGTCCAGGAAGCCCGAATATTCCCGAGCAGAAGACAAGCTTCTGCCCAGGACAGTGCTCCCTATCGAGTCTTTTGCTGCGGTACGAGAGCCGATAGATATACGGGCTCGGATTCGGGAGGCCCAGCAGCAGAATGGATGGGTGGCTCAGCGAAAGGAGGAGATGGGGCCCAATTCCCCATGGACAGTCACAGATGGACTCCTCCACTATCGTGATCAGCTCTATGTTCCTGGGGGCCCGCTCAGGGGACTCATCCTCAGCCAGTGTCACGACAATCCGGCAGCGGGACATTTTGGCCTGTTCAAGACCCTGAACTTGGTCTCCCGGACCTTCTGGTGGCCCCGAATCCGACACAACGTTCAGACCTACGTCTCCTCTTGTATTTCGTGTAGGCAGGCCAAGTCAGCGACAGGGGCCACGCCCGGCCTTCTGCAGCCCTTGCCGACACCCAAACGATCCTGGGGGGCTGTATCCATGGACTTTCTGACGGACTTACCCCCGTCTTCTGGATTCACAACGGTGTTTGTGGTGGTGGACATGCTGACCAAGATGGCGCATTTCATTCCATGTTGTGGCTTGCCGTCTGCCCGCACCACCGGTCGCATGTTCATCCAGCAGGTGTTCCGGCTACATGGTCTTCCTGATAGGTTCGTGTCCGATAGGGGGGGCCAGTTCACAGCCCGTTTCTGGCAGGGGTTGATGCAGGCGTTAGACGTCAAGATCTGCCTCTCGTCCGCACATCATCCCCAAACTGACGGAGGGACCGATAAGGTCATTGGAATCTTGGAACAATATCTGCGCTGCTATGTCAATCAGCAGCAGAACAATTGGGTGGACTATCTGGCGGTGGCTGAGTTTGCATTCAATAACTCCCAGCATACCTCCACGCAGATGACCCCATTCTTAGCCAATGTGGGCTATCACCCTCGGTTTTTCCCTCTTTCCCCATTAGACGCACCGGGACCACCAGCAAACGACTACAT
>NW_015427337.1:0-1235 GCF_001527695.2 Protobothrops mucrosquamatus | reverse complement strand
AGTTTGAAGACCCCCTGCACTAGAGTAGAAACCAGGAGATGGGAATTCCTTAGGCCTGGAAATTCGCTGTTTTCTAGTGCAAGGAATAAATAATAAAAAAAGAAGACACAATGAGCTGATCAGGGAAGCATTTTTACTGCTCCTGGCAGATTTACAAGAATCTCACCAGACTTACTGCACTCTCTTGAGAAAAACCAGATCAACACTCCAGGGATTGGGGTGGGAGGGCCAAATCACTTTCTCCCCTTCATGGACTCCAGGCTAGCCTTAGCTCCTCCCCCTAGATCAGTTGCAGATTCCACCACAGGTGATCCTATTTGGATGATCAAACCCTCCTGGGCAGAGGGTTTGCTTCAGAGCTTTACCTAGGCAGCTGCTGTGAGGAATAAGCTGGATAAAGCTGCTCAGGTTTGTGCTGGCTTTGACTCTGGCTTAGGAGCTGATCCTGTGAAGGTAACTGGGGCTGACTTGATTATTTGGGAGAGGTTTGATCTTGTTAGTTCTGAGGAAATAGACACGGTTCTTGTGACCACTAGCTTGGCCACCTCTATAATATACTATATGCTAGGTTATGTTATGTACTGCCTTGCCAAAATTCCCTGAGCCTGTCCAGTTTGTAGAATGTAAGGTTTTTTGAGTAATAATATAACAACAACAACAACAACAACAACAACAACAACAACAACAACAACAACAATAATAATAATAATAATAATAATAATAATAATAATAATAATAATAATAATAATAATAGTAATAGTAATAAAGTTGGAAGGGACCTTGGAGTCCAACCCCCTGCTCAGGCAGGAAACCCTGAGTCCAACCCCCTGCTCAGGCAGGAAACCCTACATCATTTTGGACAAATGGCTGTCCAGTCTCTTCTTAAAAACTTCCAGTGTTTGAGCATTCACCACTTCTGGAAGCAGGTTGTTCCACTGGTTAATTCTTCTAACTGTCAGGAAGTTTCTCCTTAGTTCTAGGTTGCTTCTCTTCTTGATTAGTTTCCATCCACTGCTTCTCGTCCTGCCTTTAGGCGCCTTGGAGAATAGCTTGACTCCCTCTTTGGGGCAGCCCCTGAGATATTGGAACTCTGCTATCATGTCCCCCCTCGTCCTTCTCTTCATTAAACTAGACATACCGAATTACAGCAGCCATTCCTTATATGTTTTAGCCTCCAGTCCCCTAATCATCTTTGTTTCTCTTCTCTGTACTCTTTCTAGAGTCTCAGCATCTTT
>NW_015427336.1:0-1235 GCF_001527695.2 Protobothrops mucrosquamatus | reverse complement strand
TCTTCTTCTTCTTCTTCTTCTTCTTCTTCTTCCTTCTCCTCCTCCTCCTCCTCCTCCTCTTCTTCTTCTGCTTCTTCTTCTGCTTCTTCTGCTTCTTCTGCTCCTCCTCCTCCTCCTCCTCCTCCTCCTCCTCCTCCTCCTCATCATCATCATCATCATCATCATCATTATTATTATTATTATTATTATTATTATTAATCGCACAGACAACCAGATGTTCAGACTGGATTTGACATTTTTATCTATCTATCGAGTCCTTACCAAGGACCTGGGATAGGCAGATGTGGATATTTGATGGTATTACAAATATTGTCACAGGATGGAAGCTGTTCCGAGTAAGGCTGCCTTTTGCAATTGACTAAAGGCGAATTTGTCAATGCCAATGATGGTGTTCAGTTAGTGCTCCGGTTGTTTTGGGATTGCACCCAAGGTGCCTATTGTTATTGGTACTGCCCTTGCTTGCCTTTGCCACAGTTGTTCTATTTCTATGTGTAGGTCTTTGTATTTTTATTATTATTTTGTATTTTTGTATTATTATTGTTGTATTATTATTGTTGTTGTTGTTATTATTATTATTATTGATCATCGCACAGTCAGCCAGATGTTCAGACTGGATTTGGCATTTTTGTGTACCTATCGAGTCCTTACCAAGGACCTGGGATAGGCAGATGTGGATGTTTGATGGTATCACAGATATCGTTGCAGGATGGAAGCAGTTCCTAGTAAGGCTGCCTTTTGCAATTGACTAATGGCGAATTTGTCAATGCCAATGATGGTGTTCAAGTGGTGCTCCAATTATTTTGGGATTGCACCCAAGGCACCTATTACTATTGGTACTACCCTTGCTTGCCTTTGCCACAGTCTTTCTATTTATATTATTATTATTATTATTATTATTATTATTATTATTATTATTATTATTATTATTATTATTATTATTATTATTATTATTATAGTCCAAACCACTGGTTCACATCATTCTCTGCCATCCTGCAAGTCGCTTCTTTACAGAGAAAGAGGCAATAGGGGGAAGACGATCTAATTTTCCTAGGAATGACAGCAAGCAGAGGAAGTCTTGGCATCAATGTTCAAAGATGTTCCTCTAGTACAATGCCAAAAAGCTCTTTTGCACATCAGGGAACTTCATGTTGCCACTAACCATCTGTCTGCCTGCAATTCTGGAGCAGTAACTAAATAGAGCCATACGTACTGATTGCAGTTATCCAAGGGAGCCT
>NW_015427335.1:0-1235 GCF_001527695.2 Protobothrops mucrosquamatus | reverse complement strand
TTGTTTCCCGCCTGGACTATTGCAATGCTCTCTACATGGGGCTCCCCTTGAGGTGCACCCGGAGGCTCCAGCTAGTTCAGAATGCGGCTGCGCGGGGGATTTGGGGGGCCTCTAGATGCTCCCATGTAACACCTCTCCTGCGCGAGCTGCACTGGCTGCCGGTGGCCTTCCGGGTGCGCTTCAAGGTGTTAGTAACAACCTTTAAAGCGCTCCATGGCAATGGACCTAGGTATTTGCAAGACCGCCTCCTACCAAACACCTCCCTTCGGCCAGTCCGCTCCCACAGAGAGGGCCTCCTTAGGGTGCCGTCGGCCAGACAATGCCGGCTGGCGACCCCCCAGGGGGAGAGCCTTCTCTGTGGCAGCTCCTGCCCTCTGGAATGACCTACCCCCCGACCTACGTACAGTTGCGGACCTGCGCCTTTTTCGCCGAGCCCTGAAGGCCCATCTATTCCGTGCGGCCGGCCTGGCGTAGTCTTAATTATGTTTCAATGGGGGGTTTTTTACGGGTGTGTTTTTAGAACAGGCCCGTTATTTAATTCGATTTTAAAACAAACTATTTATTATATTAACTATTTATGGTTTTTAGTATCGCCTGTTCACCGCCCTGAGTCCCGCAAGGGAGATAGGGCGGTATATAAATTCAATAAATAAATAAAATAAAATAAATTGTTAAGTGCGAGGCCGGTTATAAGTCCTTTTTTTTTTTTTTTTTTGCAGCGCTGTTGCAACTTTCCAACGATCCCTAAGCGATCCCTAAGCTTGTAAACCGAGGACGCCCTGCAATTGTTTTTTGTTCCTCAGTAGCTGTCTAGAGCTAAACGACCATTTCCTCCTCCTTAAGTTCTGCCCCAACCCTTCCATTTTTATATGAATCAGATAATGGCTTTTTAATGGGTTTGGCAGGCATTTCTATTCAACAAGGAGAACAAAGACGTGTCCATCTTTGCTACCTGAGAGTCTGATAATGGCTTTGGAGCGGTTAGTTTTTCTTCCTTATCTTTCCTTTCATCTCTCTCTCTCTGTCTTTTTTTTTTAAATAAATTTATTTATGACCGGTTACGTTCGAACATGCAAGTTAAACTTTAACCCTGTGAATGAAATCAGAGGTTAAAAAAGACTATTCCGATTGTGGCTTGCCCTTTATCGGAGGGCGTGAAGGGAAGCTTCAGCCATTCCAGGAAAAGATGGGGGGGCCCCCCACTTTAGCAGCTCTTAATTCTCAATTTAACTTTC
>NW_015427334.1:0-1235 GCF_001527695.2 Protobothrops mucrosquamatus | reverse complement strand
TCCTTGATGAGTTTCCATCCATTGCTTCTTGTCCTGCCTTCAGGTGCTTTGGAAAATAGCTTGACTCCCTCTTCTTTGTGGCAGCCCCTGAGATATTGGAACACTGCTATCATGTCCCCCCTTGTCCTCTTCATTAAACTAGACATACCCAATTCCAGCAGCCGTTCCTTATATGTTTTAGCCTCCAGTCCCCTAATCAACTTTGTAGCTCTTCTCTGTACTCTTTCTAGAGTCTCAACATCTTTTTTACAGCGCGGTGACCAAAACTGGATGCAGTATTCCAAGAGTGGCCTTACCAAGGCATTGTAGAGTGGTATTAATACTTCACGTGATCTTGATTCTATCCCTCTGTTAATGCAGCCTAGCACTGTGTTGGCCATTTTGGCAGTTGCAGCACACGGCTGGCTCATATTTAGGTGATTGTCCACTAGGACTCCGAAGTCCCTCTCACAGTTACTATTATTGAGCAAGGTACCACCTATACTATACCTGTGCATTTGGTTTTTCTTGCCTAAATGTAGAATCTTGCTTTTTTCACCATTGAATTTCATTTTGTTAGATAGTGCCCAGTGTTCAAGTCTGTCCAGATCCTTCTGTATCTTAAGCCTGTCTTCTGGAGTGCTGGCTATTCCTGCCAGCTTGGTGTCATCTGCAAATTTAATGAGTTCCCCATCTATCCCCTCGTCCAAATCGTTGATGAAGATGTTGAAGAGCACTGGGCCCAGAACAGAGCCCTGGGGCACCCCACTACACACTTCCCTCCATGTAGATGCGGTTCCATTGAGGACCACTCACTGAGTACGGCTGGTCAGCCAGCTACGGATCCATCTGGTGGTGATGCTGTCTACCCCACATTTTTCTATCTTGTCAAGTAGTAGGTTGTGATCTACTTTATCTAATGCCTTACTGAAGTCAAAGTAAATTATGTCCACAGCATTCCTCTGATCCATTAATTTTGTCACTTGGTCAAATAATGCTACCCTCAGTTGAAATCAACAGCATCAACATAGCAGACACAACTTGGAAACATATATTAATTAGGATTTAGGATTTAGGATTTATTTCATTTATACCCCGCCCTTCTCCCGGAGGACTCAGGGCGGCTTACAGCCAGTTAAAACAATTACACAAAATACAAATCTAAGATAAATTAAAAATAAATATTCGAATCGGCCGCACTACTAAAATTTAATTAAAACCAATTTAAAATTACCCCTAGGCCAGTCCTGCCTGCT
>NW_015427333.1:0-1235 GCF_001527695.2 Protobothrops mucrosquamatus | reverse complement strand
TCACAATGGTCCAGTTGCTCCTAATTTAATGAGATGGGCAGGGAGGATCCATAGAAAAGAAAATTGGTCCTTCTCTCTAGAAGCACTCGGAGCTATTTCATCCATTAGGATGCTCATTTAACCTTAAACTCAGGAAATAGGCCAGGTTTTTTGCAGTATGATTTGCCACCAGAACCAATAAGGTTTAAAAAAAAAAAAAAGCTAGCCAAGCTTATTATGGTCCCTTACTGCAGTTTCCAAGTCTTTACCCAATCTTTAACCTTGGTATGAGCCCAAATGTTGCAGGCTGGAATGGTCTGCTTAATATTTAATATTCTGTTAAACTTCTCCACACTGTGGCAAAAATGAGAGGGTAACAAATTTCCCAACTCACAAATTTTATTAAAGGTATAAGCTGCGGACAGCAGTAGTTCACTTCGTCAGAGGCATGAAATGGCTTGCTCCTGATGTGGGGTTTAAATGGGGACAAGAGGAAGGAAGGAAGGAAGGAAGGAAGGAAGGAAGGAAGGAAGGAAGGAAGGAAGGAAGGAAGGAAGGAAGGAAGGAAGGAAGGAAGGAAGGAAGAAGTTATGGAGTTGTGAGGTGTGTGAAACAGACCATCATCCATACTTTATCCATCATTCGTTGTTATCTGTTAACAACTCATTGTTTTTATTGAGATATCCAGAGAAAGTCTGTAACGTTCTCATATATATAAGTTCAACCCTCTTCTTTCCAATAGTGCTGAAAATCTCATCCCTTGCCATCCGTCTCTTTGGTCTTAGCTCGTATATAACTTTTTTTAAAAATTGTTTTTATATTTATCTATCTTATCATTTGTGAGCCCTCCAGAATTGCCTCACCGATGAGATGGGCTGCATATTTAATTTAATTTAATTTAATTTAATAATTTAATTTATATACCGCCCTTCTCCCGTAGGACTCAGGGCGGTGCACAGCATTTTAAAACAGATACAAACAAAATACATCAAAAAACAAAAAAACCCCATAAAACCAAATTAAAAGCCAAATATTGGAAGCTGTGTATCAATTAAATTTTTCTTAAAATCATCCCTACCTAAAATCCTCCCTAGGTCAGGCCCGCTTGCTGGAAAAGCCATGTCTTGAGGGCGCGGCAGAAAGTAAGGAGATCCGGAATCATCCGGATCTCGGGGGGTAGTTCGTTCCAGAGGGTGGGGGCACCCACAGAGAAGGCCCTCCCCCTGGGGGTCGCCAGCCTACATTGCTTGGCCGAC
>NW_015427332.1:0-1235 GCF_001527695.2 Protobothrops mucrosquamatus | reverse complement strand
CTGGAAGTTTTTAAGAAGAGACTGGACAGCCATTTGTCCGAAATGGTATAGGGTTTCCTGCCTGAGCAGGGGGTTGGACTAGATGACCTTCAAGGTCCCTTCCAACTTTACTATTATTATTATTATTATTATTATTATTATTATTATTATTATTATTATTATTATTATTATTATTATTATTATTATTATTATTATAGTTATAACCTTTTTTTCATTTTTTATTTTTGTAATTAAAAAGGATACCACTTGAAGGAAAGTTAGATCCCTGTGAGAGAGTAAAGCATGCTTAATTTCAAAGGAATTGATGTATGATTTTAGAATTTTGTTCCTTTAAAATGTTAAATTTAAAGAGGATGAAATTTGCAGAAGAGACAGATCATTATAAGACAGAATTTCTGCCTAACAATTTTTAAAAAAAAACTGTTTTACTCCTTATGAAAAAAAATGGTACCTGTGGTATGAAATACACAGAACAAACTTTGAATAAATAAAGTTCAAAAAAGGAGCAATGCTAGTGGAGGAATAAATATGCTGCTTTCCAAATGCATTGATTTTCAGGGATTGAAGATACATTTAAAGGTCAGGGATTAACTCACGGGTCTTTTAAATTGAAACGAAAAGATGATAAAATAGCATTCTGGCTCAATGTGATGTCCGAATGAAGCCACTATATAATTAGTAACTGAACAGCCATATACTCTTTTTGATTTTCTTACTTTTCCTTTTTTTGGCTATGATACTATAGAACAGGGGTAGTCAACCTTGGCTCTTTTATGACCCGTGGACTTCAACTCCCAGAATTCCTGAGCCAGCACAGCTGGCTCAGGAATTCTGGGAGTTGAAGTCCACGGGTCATAAAAGAGCCAAGGTTGACTACCCCTGCTATAGAACTATTTATTTTCTGAATGTTTATTTTATGGTGTTTTATTCGCTTTGGTGATGCAATTTTGTTAAATCTATAAAGGAGAAGGGAAAAGCAAGTACAGAAACAGAATCTGAGGCACACAAAGCACCAAATATTTTTGTCCTGCTGGGAAAATGGTTGGAGATCAAAAAGGAAATTGGAAAGAGGGGCATAGCAAGCTGGCAACCTCTCTGGGACCCATTTCAGAAAACCCTGGGAGCAAACATTGATACATTCACTTTAGGTCTTCTTCTCTTTTTTTTTTGTCCCTTAGAGTGTTGGGCCTATCCAATCTATGTGACTTCTTTATGCAGAGTACAAATCAGTCTTA
>NW_015427331.1:0-1235 GCF_001527695.2 Protobothrops mucrosquamatus | reverse complement strand
TCTTGCCGGCTGCCTTGAAAGAGGCTGTGGTGAGGCCCCTCCTCAAGAAGCCCTCCCTGGACCCGGCTACTTTGGCCAACTACCGGCCTGTCTCCAACCTTCGCTTTCTTGCGAAGGTTGTTGAGAGTATGGTGGCACAACAGCTCCCTCAGCACCTGGAAGAAACTGTCTATCTAGACTCACGCCAGTCCGGCTTCGGGCCTGGGCACAGCACGGAAACAGCATTGGTCGCGTTGGTTGATGATCTCTGGAGGGCTCGGGATAGGGGCTGTTCCTCTATCCTGGTCCTGTTAGACCTCTCAGCGGCTTTTGATACCATCGACCATGGTATCTTGTTGCACTGGTTAGGGGGGTTGGGGTTGGGGGGCACCGTTTTATGGTGGTTCTCCTACCTCTCGGACCGGACGCAATTTGTGTTGGCAGGGGGGCAGAGGTCAACCTCGAGGTGCCTCACTTGTGGGGTACAACAGGGGTCGGTCCTCTCGCCTCTCCTGTTCAACATTTATATGAAGCCACTGGGTGAGATCATCCGTGGTTTCGGGGTGGAGTTTCATCAGTACGCAGATGACACCCAGCTGTACATCTCCACCCCAGACCACCCCAACAATGCCGCAGAAGTGATGTCCTGGTGCCTGGAGGCCGTGCGAGTCTGGATGGGGAGGAACAGGCTTCGTCTCAACCCGTCCAGGACCGAGTGGCTGTGGTTTCCGGCGTCACGTCATAGCCAGTTGGTTCCATCTCTGGCTATCGGGGGTGAGTCATTAGCCCCCGTGGAGAGGGCCCGCAACCTGGGCGTCCTCCTGGATGCTCAGCTGTCTTTAGACAATCATGTGACGGCCGGGGCCAGGGGGGCTTTTCATCAGGCTCGCCTGATACGCCAGTTGCGCCCCTTTCTGGATCAGGACGCCCTACGCACAGTCACTTAAGCCCTCGTTGTTTCCCGCCTGGACTATTGCAATGCTCTCTACATGGGGCTCCCCTTGAGGTGCACCCGGAGGCTCCAGCTAGTTCAGAATGCGGCTGCGCGGGGGATTTGGGGGGCCTCTAGATGCTCCCATGTAACACCTCTCCTGCGCGAGCTGCACTGGCTGCCGGTGGCCTTCTGGGTGCGCTTCAAGGTGTTAGTAACAACTTTTAAAGCGCTCCATGGCAATGGACCTAGGTATTTGCAAGACCGCCTCCTACCAAACACCTCCCTTCGACCAGTCCGCTCCCACAGAGAGGGCCTCCTTAGA
>NW_015427330.1:0-1235 GCF_001527695.2 Protobothrops mucrosquamatus | reverse complement strand
GGGGGGGGGGGGGAAGTAGTAGTTCCCTAAACTGCTGCTTACAAATTCTGACGCACAATCCCAGGTTAATTCAGCTTATTCCCAAAAAGAAAATGTGATAGAAGTAATTATTCATTTATTGGACTTATAGGCTGCCTCCGTCTATATAACCGGGCAGCTTTCAAAATGCAAGAATAAACACAATACAAATACATAATGTGTTGTCCAAAAGAGAGCCTGAAGATAATCAACATTTAATGAAACAATCAAAGCATCCCGTAAGGGGCTTACTACCCACTGTAATCCAGGAGTGGAATGGAGCCACATTTTAAGTCCTCATTTAAACAGGGCCAGAAGTGGGGTGGGCCTAAGAATCTCAGGTGGATTCTAAGGACAGGTACTATGACACAGAAGGATTACTTCCTGGGTCCCACCAAGGGCTCAATGGGATTTAGAGCATGCTGACTCTGTCAAACCAGACAGGCAGAAACTACCAGAGATAGATAACCAGGTTCTACAGAAATCTGTTTAGTTGTTATTTTGACAAATAGCTTGGAAGCTATAAATCTTCAAACCAGTGTGAATAATACTTCTGATTATTTAATAATCAGTGACACGCTGCAGGTTTGTGTGTTTTCTTTTGCAGATCTTTTTGCTTGTCTTACTTGGGGCTAAAAGTTCACATGCCTTGATCAAATCCTTCCTTAGCAGAGCTTGAAATGATTACTAAACACTTAATGTGGGTACCTTGCTTAATGTAGACTGCTCTCTGGGCTGGTGATTGGTTTTAGTGAAGACCAAGAAAGTGAGGTTTGCACCAGAAAGTCAAATGTAAATACGTCACTCTCTTCCACTGAATTTTAATTTCACCACCTCTTAAAATATATGCTAGCTTTCTTGTAAACAAAAAGATGCTTAGGGCTGAATTCAGATTGTACTCATTCGATATCCGAATATCGCATTTCCCACAGATTATGAACCAACAAGTCTGTGCCTTGTATAATTTGAGAGCTATTTTAAATGACCCCAGGTTAGAAAGTTGCCAGATGATTTGTGAGATTTGATTTGATTTTGATTTTATTAAATTTATACCCCGCCCTTCTCCCGGAGGACTCAGGGCGGCTTACAGCCAGTTTAAAACAATGGTACAATACAATACAAAATTTAAAAAGATTAAAAATAACTATTTAAATTTGGCCGCTTCTACTAAAAATTTAATTTAAAACCCCTTTAAAATACCCCTAGGCCAGTCCTGC
>NW_015427329.1:0-1235 GCF_001527695.2 Protobothrops mucrosquamatus | reverse complement strand
AAGATTTAAACGTTTATTTTTAACTACATGTTTGTATTGCTGGCTTCCAAGACATTCAGGCAGTATCCGTTGCTTTCTCCTCTTTTCACACCATCCTTTATGGATGGATCTGAAGTCAATGAATAGTGCTGTAGTTGGGGAAATCTGATTCTTTCCAATATTAGCCCAACACTAATTGCAACAGCAGTGTCATTGTTGAAAGTCTTAGATGTAGCTGGCCTCTGAACTGAAAGAAAATGGTTGCATTAGTAATTGCTGATTATCTTCAGCAACACATAGTGCCAGCTTTATTTGTTGTACAAATATTGCTCATTTAAACTAGCTCCCTTCAGTTTTGATCGAAAAGTTCCTATACTTTTATTGCAATGCCATTCTCTTGTTTTGATTTTCCCTTCAATTGTTGAAACATGAAATAATTCTTCATACTAATCAACAGATCAACCTATTTTCTCCTATGCACTGATCCAATAAAAATTTGAGGAGGGCGGGGGGTTAGATTCAAGGATATTGAATTCATTTCTGCAGGCCCAGTTCAGAAAGCTACTGAATAGCAAGGGATGATTTGCAATGTGAGCTACCTCTGATCAAAACAGTGTCCTCTTTCAGTCAGTTCTTTTCATGATTCACACTGGAGCAAGAAAGATTCATTGAAAATATTGATATAGTATGTAGCTACAGTGAAAAGGCAGAAACTCATATTGGTGTCTGGGAATTATTAGGAAAGGAATCAAAATTAATTTTGCCAGATGAATATGACGGAATACAACACAGGGAGGTAGGAAATAGCTTTCTATCTCATAATCTTTGAATGTAAGTCCATCCAAGAAAGCTAAATA
Source organism: Protobothrops mucrosquamatus (assembly GCF_001527695.2). Lineage (NCBI taxonomy): Eukaryota > Metazoa > Chordata > Lepidosauria > Squamata > Viperidae > Protobothrops > Protobothrops mucrosquamatus. The sequence continues at coordinate 399 of NW_015427329.1, read as the reverse complement.
GTGTGAGTTTCAGCCAGATGTACGAAAATAGGTCACATTAAGGCTCAGAGTAACAATTGCTAGAGAGCATTAGAATTTGATTGGCAGCCATAGGAACAAAGGATACCTCCGAGACCGCCTTCTGCCACAGACTCCCTCCCACAGACCGGTACGCTCCCACAGAGCGGGCCTCCTCAGGGTGCCGTCGGCCAAGCAATGTTGGCTGGCGACCCCCAGGGGGAGGGCCTTCTCTGTGGGTGCCCCCACCCTCTGGAACGAGCTACCCCCCGAGATCCGGACGATTCCGGATCTCCTAACCTTCCGCCGCGCCCTCAAGACATGGCTTTTTCAGCAAGCGGGACTGACCTAGGGTGAATTTTAAATAGGGATAATTTTTAATGATTTTTAATAAGAGACACA
>NW_015427328.1:0-1235 GCF_001527695.2 Protobothrops mucrosquamatus | reverse complement strand
TAACTGTGAGAGGGATCTCGGAGTCCTAGTGGACAATCATTTAAATATGAGCCAGCAGTGTGCTGCAGCTGCCAAAAAAGCCAACACAGTGCTAGGCTGCATTAACAGAGGGATAGAATCAAGATCACGTGAAGTATTAATACCACTTTACAATGCCTTGGTAAGGCCACACTTGGAATACTGCATCCAGTTTTGGTCATCAGGATGTAAAAAAGATGTTGAGACTCTAGAAAGAGTACAGAGAAGAGCAGCAAAGATGATTAGGGGACTAAAGGCTAAAAGATATAAGAAACGGTTGCTGGAATTGGGCATGTCTAGTTTAATGAAGAGAAGGACGAGGGGGGACATGATAGCAGTGCTCCAGTATCTCAGGGGCTGCCCCAAAGAAGAAGGAGTCAAGCTATTCTCCAAAGCACCTGAAAGCTGGACAAGAAACAATGGATGGAAACCAATCAAGGAGAGAAACAACCTAGAACTAAGGAGGAATTTCCTGACAGTTCGAACAATTAATCAGTGGAACAACCTGCCTCCAGAAGTTGTGAATGCTCCAAACCTGGAAGTTTTTAAGAAGAGAGTGGACAACCATCTGTCTGGACAACCATCTGTATAGGGTTTCCTGCCTGAGCAGGGGGTTGGACTAGAAGACTTTCAAGGTCCCTTCCAACTACTACTACTACTACTACTACTACTACTACTACTACTACTACTACTACTTCTTCTTCTTCTTCTTCTTCTTCTTCTTCTTCTTCTTCTTCTTCTTCTTCTTCTTCTTCTTCTTCTTCTTCTTCTTCTTCTTCATCATCACTATTACTATTACTATTACTATTACTATCACTATCACTATCACTATCACTATTACTATTACCTTGATAATGCTGTCTAGTGGTTAAAGGGTTGGATCCAGATGAGGGAAACCCAGGTTTAAGCCTGTCTCAGCCATGGAAACTCACGGGGTGGCTTTGGGCCAGCCACTTTCTCTTCATTCGAACACACCTCACAGGTTGGTTGGCTGTGGAGATGCAGACTGAGGTCCTGGAGGAGAAGCAAGATGTAACTCTAACAAATATAAAAAGGAAGACATATGCCATGTTCTCTCTCTCTCTCTCTCTCTCTCTCTCTCTCTCTCTCTCTCTCTCTCTCTCTCTCTCTCTCTCTCTCTCTCCCTCTCCCTCTCCCTCTCCCTCTCCCTCTCCCTCCCTCCCTCCCTCCCTCCCTCCTTCCCTCCCTCCCTCCCT
>NW_015427327.1:0-1235 GCF_001527695.2 Protobothrops mucrosquamatus | reverse complement strand
CAACAGGTTGCATCATTTATCATTTATCATCCTGAAACCAGCAGATTATTGGGGATACTCTGTGCTCAAAAAGGAATCGGCAGCCCACTTACCATTTTTTAAAAAATAGTTTTTATTAAAAGGTTTTTATACATGATAAGTGCATGAAAAGAAAAAGAAGTAGTAAACGTGGAAGAGAGAAAAGAAAAGAAAAGAAGAGACAAAGAAAAAAGAGATAGAAAAAAGAAAACAAAAGAATAAAAACTTGAAAAAAATATAAAGAAATGGCTTCTGATCTTCCTTTCAGCAACTCTACATACAATTCTATTCAAACCATTGTCTAAAATTAAACCATAATCCCCTTCTTTCTATAACCTATTCTTTCTAATCACCAAAACCATATGTCACAAAAGCATTTTCTTTTTTATACAAAAAGCCTATAGTCTGAGCCAGTTTTGTCTAGGGCAGGGGTAGTCAACCAAGGTTGACTACCCCTGGTCTAGGGGTTCAAAGCACCAAGTTAGAGTTCTGGTTCCATATTAGCCCAAATCCAGTGGAACAGCTTGCCTTCGGCATTGTGGGTGCTTCATCACTGGAGGTTTTTAAGAAAAGACTGGACAGCCATCTATCTGAAATGGTATAGGGTCTCCTGCTTGAGCAGGGGGTTGGACTAGATAGAAGACTTCCAAGGTCCCTTCTATCTCTATTCTGATTGATTATCTGACCATTCCCTGGGAAGTATCTCAGGAAGACCTGTCTCCCAAGGTCTTTCCCAAATATTATTATAGTATCCAGTGAAATAACAGGGAAACAGTGAAGATTTTCATCCCAATGCTGATCCTCTGTCTGAAGATGTAGACTGCATAAGCAAATTATGTACTTATTATTTAGCATATGATGAGAACATGTATAAATATAACATAGGTTTAAGTATAAATTATAAGTATAACTTATAATTCATGTATGTAAAGAAAGCATAGTATGATAAGCGATAAATCTGTCTTCTTCTCATTAACCTCCAATCTCCTACAGAATTATTTTGATGCTTTTGTTGGTTATATTGTCGTCTTCTTCTTCTTCTTCTTCTTCTTCTTCTTCTTCTTCTTCTTCTTCTTCTTCTTCTTCTTCTTCTTCTTCTTCTTCTTCTTCTTCTTCTTCTTCTTCTTCTTCTTCTTCTTCTTCTTCTTCTTCTTCTTCTTCTTCTTCTTCTTCTTCTTCTTCTTCTTCTTCTTCTTCTTCTTCTTCTTCTTCTTCTT
>NW_015427326.1:0-1235 GCF_001527695.2 Protobothrops mucrosquamatus | reverse complement strand
TGTGGCTTCTGCTGTGAAAGATTTTGCATTTCTCAAGCATGAGAATAATCCACTTTCTAGTTATTTCATCACAGCTCTGCTTTTTATCTCTCTAGCTTGTGTTGACCATGTAAGCACTGATTATAGCCAGTCAAGTTAAACAGGATATAGTTGAATCTGCATGAAAACAAACAAAATAAAATGTATATAACAATAAGATTTTTTTTTATAAAAAAATATTCTGACATGATCTTCTTCGTAAAGGTAATTCTATATTACCTATTTCTAAATAAACTTACATCAAGTTGTATTGTTGATATTTCAACTTCAACTTATCTTAATTTTCATTGAAATGAACAATGGCTCTTTTTCCTTTTTTTTAAATTTCAATGTCTGTACTGTAAAAGATTTTCTTAAACTGCTTTAATAAGCATGAGATGAATGAATGAATGAATGAATGAATGAATGAATGAATGAATGAATGAATGAAATAAATTTGTAAAAGTGTTTCTATAACAATAACTTCTCCTCTCAAGTTCTGTTGTGCTGCCTGGTCATGGTAGAAGAAAGTTCTTAGGAGGGATCCGCAAAACATTTCGGGAGTGTAAGCCATGAGTATATACTTCCAATGGGATTACCCAAGACATGAAAGTCTTCACAGCGGATCAACTAAAGCAAGCAACTATCTATATTGGGCAGCAGCAATATAGGAAGATACCAGAGACAGATGATCACTTTAGTGAAAATAGCAAAAACATTAATTCCTACTTCACAGAAAAAGCACTGGTAAACCAAGAAAACCACATGGACAAAAAAAATATAAAATGATTGATATTTCCAGATGATTCAGCACTCAAAATATTACTAAGGAACAGGGAAGATTTTTCAAAGTAGTCATGGTTTTATGACTTGGCTATATTAAAGCATTTGGGGTGTCTAGTTGCTAAGGTTGCCATACAGGAAAAGAAAATCTGAAGTTGCAAAGACAGAATTACAAAGGGAACATTTTTTATATTTATTTATTTATTTTATTTTATTTATATTTGGATTTATATCTCGCCCTTCTCCCATAGGACTCAGGGCGGCTGACAATCTATTTAAAATACATACAAAACAATACAAATTTAAAATTAATTAAAAGGAATATTTAAATATTTGTCGAATTTTAAAATATAATTAAAACCCCCCTAAAAATTACCCTAGGCCAGTCCTGCAAGCTGGAATAACCAAGTCTTGAGGGCGCGGCGAAAGGAAGG
>NW_015427325.1:0-1235 GCF_001527695.2 Protobothrops mucrosquamatus | reverse complement strand
CCAGAGCAAATAGAGCACCACACTGACAAAATCACCATTGGACAATTGCAAAAGGCAACTTTACTCGGTACAGCTTACATCCTGTAATGATACCTTTAACGCCATTAGACACCGATATCTGTTTTTCACAGGTCCTTGGGAAGGGCTTCATATGTGGACAATTGCCAAATCTATTTGTGGACCAAGTCAATTTCAGAATTTCAGTTATGTTTTTATCCCTGTGTCCTTTCAGTGGATTTTCTGATAAAAGTGAGTCCACAACACTCTTGGAAACTGAGAAGAATCTTATTGCAGTAATGAGGCAGTGTGGTTCATAATACAATGCTATTGTTTCTTCTTACACCACAAGATAAATTGTGACAAACTAAGCATTCACTTAAACCGCAACCCCTTGGTGCTCAGTTAGTGATGGCAGCTGTGACTTCCAGAATGGTTATTTCTAGGTGCTGCAGTCACATGATGTTTCACTTTATGACCACATCTATTATAACAGGCAATTCTGGTCTCAGTTGCCTTTCCAAACCAAGAGCTACCCACAGAGTCAACCAGTGATCGGATTCAGCCAGTTCACACCACTTTGGCAGCTAATTTTTTGTTGCCCAGGCCCAGAACGGACTTCCGGAAGCGGCGTCCACACAGAGAATCGGTTGTTCACATATTTGAATCCGACCACTGGAGTCAACCATCTACATTGTTCATGGCAGGAGAAGCAACAGGTTGTTCCTCATTTGGAGGAGATTGGGGGAGAAAAAGCATGGAAACTCTGGGGTTTTTTGGTGGTGGAGCCAGAATTGTTTGCCTCCAATACTGCCTGCCTTGCAGAAAAGAAGAAGTGCTGACACCCTTGTGCTCATAATCAAGATATGCCTTTAGAAACAAAATGTGTGATTGTTTCCCATGTCAGACAGCAGATGATAGAATTTCATATTTGAATACATCTGAATGAGGATGAGTTCCTAGTTATAGTTATAGACATGCAAGGCAGATGTTGGGGAGGGGTCTAGTGCCAATATGTTAATGGTTCAGAAATTATGCTATATGCAGAAGTGCTTATGCTACTATGAGAAACATTCTCCTGATTTATATGATACAATTAACCAATGTTTAGTTCTTATCTCCTGTTATTGACATATACTAACATAATATTAGTAATACATGCCAATATATGTGTGATATAACAATAACAATAACAACAACAACAACAACAACAACAACAACAACAACAACAACAACAA
>NW_015427324.1:0-1235 GCF_001527695.2 Protobothrops mucrosquamatus | reverse complement strand
TGGTTGTTCCAGCTCGCGGGACTGGCCTAAGGGATTTTAAAGGGGTTTTAATTACTTTTAAATTTGACGTATTTAAATATTTCTTTTTAACCAATTTTTAATTAGATGTATATGTTAGTATTTTAATCATTGTCAGCCGCCCTGAGTCCGCAAGGAGAAGGGCGGGATATAAATGCAATTATAAATAAATAAAATAAAAGCGTAAATGAACTTAGTCATATGTTTAATCACTTATTAATAACTAGGAGACTAAGATATTGGGATTGTGTCTGGAGAGACCCAGATTCAACTCTCTTCTCAACCGTGGACATTTTTTTTTCATTTTTCCACTATCTGGATGGATACAGTATTCTATATATATATTCTCACACAAATCAATTCGGACAATTTTCAGAAGACAGAGAAAGTTCCTTTACAAGCCACACAAAACCTGGAAGTCTTCATCTTAAAGTTATCTGAGACAGTATAGAAAACTGGATCTCTCTTTGTGGTGGCAGTGCTGATCATTTCTTTGCAGATGAGAAGATGTTAAGAGAGAGGGAAGCCCTTCCTTCCTTCCTTCCTTCCTTCCTTCCTTCCTTCCTTCCTTCCTTCCTTCCTTCCTTCCTTCCTTCCTTCCTTCCTTCCTTCCTTCCTTCCTTCCTTCCTTCCTTCCTTCCAATAAAGGTTGTATAGAAAAGATAGTAATCCTGGTTTCTGTCGGTATAAACAGGTGAATGTAGCATGTAGTAAAATCCATGTAAAGAAAGGCATAGAAGATGTGTAGAAAAACACATGTAAATGAAAGATAAAATGCCCATTGTTTTAGCTCTAGATAAAGAGACATCTGCTTCACTACACATAAGGAGGCATCTGCTGTAATTCTAAGGTACGAAAACATCTGTTTTAGCAGAATATGAAAGAAAGAAAGGATTGTGCTGGAGAAGGACATTCATGTTGATACAGCAGAAACAATGGCAATAAGCTAACACATTCCTTTATATTGGTAATGATTGGCTAAATCTTTAAATTAAAAGAATTACAAAAAGGGGATGAAGACGCTATCCTGCCACAGCTGCCCATCCAAAGCTACTTAATCTTTGGATTGAGTAACGTTTTCTTTGACACTCCATTGATCATCTGATGATTTTTATTGAATTCCCAGCTTGGGAAACAAACAGAAAAATAATAGGTCTGATCCTTCCTTCCTTCCTTCCTTCCTTCCTTCCTCCCTCCCTCCCTCCCTCCCTCCCTCC
>NW_015427323.1:0-1235 GCF_001527695.2 Protobothrops mucrosquamatus | reverse complement strand
GACAGCCTGGTTCGCACAATGAGTTCAGGCAATGGCTGGGATTCTTCCAAGACAGTGAACTTCAAATCCCAATCCCATTTTAGTCTAGTCTAGTGTTAGTTCTAAAGATCTTGATTTAAGCTTCTTTAGGAAGTTCACCTTATATTTTGAAGGCCAATTTGTCCAAATTTCCAAGTTACATCATTCTTCCATGATCCTGATCTCTGACCCTTGCCACAAGCCATGATGTCATTATGGTGATACCTCCCACACAGAGTATCTAAAGTTTCCTTCCTTGTCCTATTTCTTTCAGCTAGGAAATACTATTCTTGAGTTTGGTACCTTCTCCTTGGTGTTTGTATTACTTATAAATGCTTGGTGGGGCGAATGGATTTCCAAGCATAGATTGGAAGTTGCGTGGAAGCAGGATCCTTTTTTCAGCTTATACATCTGGAATCAGGGGATCTTCACTCATTTAACATAGGTTGGAAAGTCTGCAGATGGAGATGCTTAGCTCCATGGAGACAAAGGTTGTCTTTCTTTTTCTTAAACATCTGGAGCAAGGGTAGGCAACCTTGGCTCTTTTATGATTCGTGGACTTCAACTCCCAGAATTCCTCAGCCAGCATGGCTGGCTCAAAAATTCTGGGAGTTGAAGTCAACAAGTCATAAAAGAGCCAAGGTTGCCTACCCCTGATCTGGAGTGTCAGGCTGGAGACTTTCACAACATGGACAGTAAGCCATTTGGATGAAGGATCTTTCTCTTTCACTTCCGTCTTTTGCAAGGAAGCATGTGCTTTGATGGCGCTGCCCAACCAATGACCATGTAGGAGCTTTGCAGAACATGTCTTTGGCCACCAGGGATTGCCTTACATTCTTCTTATTATTTTTAGTGGTTAACATCAGCAAACAAGTCATTGTTGCCTAACAATGGACAAGGGTCACGTCAATTGAGGAAAAGGAAATGAGCCACTTGGTTAATTAAAGACCCAGCTGAGCTGAAGAGAACGGAAATCCCGTTCCACAAACCTGCTTCTCCTTGGACCACATCTTGTTCTCATCTTCACCAGTGGGGGCACACTTCCTGGCAGAGTCCTTGGTGTTCTCTGGGCTTGGTTGTTTGCTTGTAGACAAATTATTAAAACATCTGCAAGAAAACACTCAGAGAGCACCAAACACTCCATCGTTCAACCCCGAGATAGTCTTCTCTGTTAGAGCTCTTCCTTGCCTTCATTGGGGCACAAGGAATTCTGGACC
>NW_015427322.1:0-1235 GCF_001527695.2 Protobothrops mucrosquamatus | reverse complement strand
ATACTGCTGGAGTCTAGCTTGTAGGATTTTAAGCATAACTTTACTAGCATGTGAAATGAGTGCAATGGTGCGATAGTTTGAACATTCTTTGGCATTGCCTTTCTTTGGAATTGGAATGTAAACTGACCTTTTCCAATCCTGTGGCCACTGTTGAGTTTTCCAAATTTGCTGGCAAATTGAGTGTAGCACTTTTACTGCACCGTCTTTTAAGATTTTGAATAGCTCAACTGGAATACTGTCACCTCCACTAGCTTTGTTGTTGCTCAGATTTCCTAAGACCTATTTCACTTCACATTCTAGGATGTCTGGCTCGAGGTCAGTGACCACCCCATCGTGGTTATTTGGGACGTTAAGATCGTTCTTGTATAGTTCTTCTGTGTAATTTTGCCACCTCTTCTTAATCTCTTCTGCCTCTTAGGTCCCTGCCATTTTGGTCCTTTATCATGCCCATCTTTGCATGAAACATTCCCTTCATATCTCCAATTTTCTTGAATAGATCTCTGGTCCTCCCTGTTCTGTTGTTTTCTTCTATTTCTTTGCACTGTTCATTTAAGAAGGTAGTCTTATCTCTTCTAGCTATTCTCTGGAATTCTGCATTCAATTGGGTGTATCTTTCTCTTTCTCCTTTGCCTTTCGCTTCCCTTCTTTCCTCAGACAGCCATTTTGCTTTCTTTGGGATGGTTTTAGTTGCTACCTCTTGTACAATGATGTAAACCTCCATCCATAGTTCTTCAGGCACTCTGTCTATCAGATCTAATACCTTGAATCTATTTGTCACCTCTACTGTGTATTCATCAGGAATATGATTTAGTTCATACCTGAGTGGCCTAGTGCTTTTCCCTACTTTCTTCAATTTAAGCCTAAATTTTGCAACCGGAAGCTCATGATCTGAGCCACAGTCAGCTCCTGGTCTTGTTTTTACTGACTGTATAGAGCTTCTCCATCTTTGGCTGCAGAGCACATAGTCAATCTGATTTCTGTGTTGACCGTCTGGTGATGTCCATGTGTAGAGCCATCTCTTGGGTTGTTGGAAAATAGTGTTTGTTATGACCATCGTGTTCTCTTGACAAAATTCTATCAGCCTGTGCCCTGCTTCATTTTGTACTCCAAGGCCAAACTGGCCTGTTATTCCGGTTATCTTTTGGCTTCCTACTTTAGCATTCCAATCCCCCATGATGATAAGGACATCATTTGTTGGAGTTAATTCTATAAGGTGCTGTAGGGCTTCATAGAAC
>NW_015427321.1:0-1235 GCF_001527695.2 Protobothrops mucrosquamatus | reverse complement strand
CAGCGAACACCTAGAGGCAAACAAAGTCATTACTAAAAGCCAACATGGGTTTGTCAAAAACAGATCATGCCAGACAAATCTTATTGCATTCTTTGACCAAGTGACAAAATTAGTGGACCAGAGGAATGCTGTGGATATAATTTACTTGGACTTCAGTAAGGCATTTGATAAAGTAGATCACAACCTACTACTTGATAAGGTAGAAAAATGTGGGTTAGACAGCATCACCACCAGATGGATTTGTAGCTGGCTGACCTGCCGTACTCAGCATGTGGTCCTCAATGGAATCGCATCTACATGGAGGGAAGTGTGAAATGGGGTGCCCCAGGGCTCTGTTCTGGGCCCAGTGCTCTTCAACATCTTCATCAACGATTTGGACGAGGGGATAGATGGGGAACTCATCAAATTTGCAGATGACACCAAGCTGGCAGGAATAGCCAACACTCCAGAAAACAGGCTGAAGATATATGAGGATCTGGACAGACTTGAACACTGGGCGCTATCTAACAAAATGAAATTCAATGGTGAAAAATGTAAGGTTATAAATGCAAGAAAAACCAAATGTACAGGTATAGTATAGGGGGTACCTTGATCAATAGTAGTAACTGTGAGAGGGATCTGGGAGTCCTAGTGGACAATCACTTAAATATGAGCCAGCAGTGTGCTGCAGCTGTCAAAAAGGCCAACACAGTGCTAGGCTGCATTAACAGAGGGATAGAATCAAGATCAGGTGAAGTATTAATACCACTTTACAATGCCTTGGTAAGGCCACACTTGGAATACTGCATCCAATTTTGGTCACCACGATGTAAAAAAGATGTTGAGACTCTAGAAAGAGTACAGAGAAGGGCAACAAAGATAATTAGGGGACTGGAGGCTAAAACATATAAAAAACGGTTGCTGGAATTGGGTATGTCTAGTTTAATGAAGAGAAGGATGAGGGGAGACATGATAGCAGTGTTCCAATATCTCAGGGGCTGCCACAAAGAAGAGGGAGTTAAGCTATTTTCCAAAGTGCCTGAAGGCAGGACAAGAAGCCTCCCACCGGCCGATACGCTCCCACAGAGAGGCCCTCCTCAGGGTGCCGTCAACCAGACAGTGTCGGCTGGCGACCCCCAGGGGGAGAGCCTTCTCTGTGGGAGCACCCACCCTCTGGAACGAGCTGCCCCCAGAGATCCGGGTGATTCCGGATCTCCCCTCCTTTCGCCGCGCCCTTAAGACCTGGTTATTTCAGC
>NW_015427320.1:0-1235 GCF_001527695.2 Protobothrops mucrosquamatus | reverse complement strand
GAGAAAGAGAGAGGAAAGAGAGAGAGAGAGGAAGCGCAAGTGTCTCTCTCTCCCTCTCTCTCCCTCTCTTTCTCTCTCCTCACCTGGAGAAAGAAGGGGGAGGGAGGGAGAGGAAAGAGAGAGGGAGAGGGGAAAGAGAAAAAGAGAGAAAGAGAGAGGAAAGAGAGAGAGAGAGGAAGCGCAAGTGTCTCTCTCTCCCTCTCTCTCCCTCTCTTTCTCTCTCCTCACCTGGAGAAAGAAGGGGGAGGGAGGGAGAGGAAAGAGAGAGGGAGAGGGGAAAGAGAAAAAGAGAGAGAGAAAGAGAGAGGAAAGAGAGAGAGAGAGGAAGCGCAAGTGTCTCTCTCTCCCTCTCTCTCCCTCTCTTTCTCTCTCCTCACCTGGAGAAAGAAGGGGGGAGGGAGGGAGAGGAAAGAGAGAGGGAGAGGGGAAAGAGAAAAAGAGAGAGAGAAAGAGAGAGGAAAGAGAGAGAGAGAGGAAGCGCAAGTGTCTCTCTCTCCCTCTCTCTCCCTCTCTTTCTCTCCTCACCTGGAGAAAGAAGGGGGCAGGGAGGGAGAGGAAAGAGAGAGGGAGAGGGGAAAGAGAAAAAGAGAGAGAGAAAGAGAGAGGAAAGAGAGAGAGAGGAAGAGCAAGTGTCTCTCTCTCCCTCTCTCCTCACCTGGAGAAAGAAGGGGGCAGGGAGGGAGAGGAAAGAGAGAGGGAGAGGGGAAAGAGAAAAAGAGAGAGAGAAAGAGAGAGGAAAGAGAGAGAGAGGAAGAGCAAGTGTCTCTCTCTCCCTCTCTCCTCACCTGGAGAAAGAAGGGGGGAGGGAGGGAGAGGAAAGAGAGGGAGAGGGGAAAGAGAAAAAGAGAAAGAGAAAGAGAGAGGAAAGAGAGAGAGAGAGGAAGCACAAGTGCCTCTCTTTCCCCCTCTCTTTCTCTTTCCTCACCTGGAGAAAGAAGGGGGAAGGGAGGGAGAGGAAAGATTTGACCACCCACCCAGTCTGCTCTAAAGGCACAGTGAAAACACAGCCAGCACTCCCCTTGAAAATCTCTCATTTTCATTTCAAGTTAGCAGTTGTGGTTCTACGTAGCTTGACTACCCTGTGATATATAGATTAAAATGTAATTATTAAAAGTCTCTGAATATTCAAACCTTGCCCAGCCCTCACATCCACAAAATTATTAACTTTATTCTGGGGGAGAGAAATGAAAGTTTATATAAATTCATTTCACATTTTAAGAGGTCTGCAGTATTGC
>NW_015427319.1:0-1235 GCF_001527695.2 Protobothrops mucrosquamatus | reverse complement strand
AGATGGTGCTCCAGCTATGCTAGGATGTTGATCTGGATTTCAACGTTTGGTACTGAATGAGTCACCAAAAGTCATCGGAACTCACTGTATGATTCATCGGCAAATATTAGCAACAAAGACGCTGCCACAAGAGTTACAAGAAGTAATGAAAAGCGTCATAAGTTCTGTCAATTTTGTAAAGGCGAGCAGTTTAAACAGTCGACTGTTTTCGCAACTGTGCAACGAGTTGGATGCGCGGAACAATGCTCTGCTATTTCACACTGAAGTGAGATGGTTGTCAAGAGGAAAAGTTTTAAAACGTGTTTTTGAGCTTCGTGATGAACTCAAAACGTTTTTTAATCAGAAAGCAAGACCGCAGTTCGAAGCACTTTTCAGCGATAAAAGTGAACTGCAGAAAATAGCTTACTTGGTTGACATCTTTGCCATCTTGAATGAGTTAAATTTATCACTGCAAGGACCAAATGCAACGTGCCTCGATTTGTCTGAAAAGATCCGATCATTCCAAATGAAACTTCAGCTTTGGCAAAAAAATTGGATGAAAATAAAATTTACATGTTGCCTACCTTATCTGCTTTCTTTGAGGAACATGACATTGAACCAGACAAAAGGATTACGATGATAATTTCTGTGAAAGAACACTTGCACATGCTTGCAGACGAAATTTCATCGTACTTTCCAAATCTACCTGACACCCATTTGCACTTGCCAGAAGCCCATTCACAGTCAAAGTTGAAAATGTTTCTGAGACAGCAGAGTTCATTGAACTTATTAACAGCGATGTAGCGAGAAGTGATTTCTCTACAATGCCAGTTACAAAATTCTGGATCAAGTGTTTGCAGTCATATCCTGTTCTGTCTGAGACTGTGTTGTGCCTTCTTCTTCCATTTCCAACAACATATCTTTGTGAAACAGGGTTTTTATCAAGTCTAAATACAGAAGTAGACTTGTTGTGGAAGGTGATCTTCGTTGTGCTCTTGCAAAGACTGCCCCGAGAATTTCTGATCTGGTGAGAAAGAAGCAATCTCAACCTTCGCACTGACGTTGGCTTTTTACGCATACTGTCGCAAAATGTAACAATGTAGTTTACTTTTGTTATATTAAGACTGTTACCCATGCTACACCATGCTTCAAGACAAAATTTCATTTATTTGTAATTAGAAATAAATATTTCACAATATATAATTACATATTGTTTTTGTGATTAATCACTATGCTTTTTTTTTTTTTTTTTTTTT
>NW_015427318.1:0-1235 GCF_001527695.2 Protobothrops mucrosquamatus | reverse complement strand
TGTGAGAGCTATTATTTTTCTTCTTTGTTGGTATTGTGCTAGACTGGGTTATTTTTTAAAATTGCCCAAGCTTCTTGTTTTCCCCTTGAAGATTCTCATCCATGGAATCCCTCCCAAGCCCTTTCAAGTTTATTGAAATTAGCTCTCTTAAAGTCCAGGACTCTAGTTTGACTGTGTTCTATTGTCATGTGCTTCCTACGCACCTTAGTTAGCTGACTAGCAAAAAGTTCATCTATTTCCCCTTTCATATTGATCCAAATGCATTCAAGGCAGTTTTCATCATTGTTGTGTCCCATTTCTGTAGATATGTAGTTATTTCTTATATATAGAGAAACTCTGCCTCCTTTTATTTGGTCTGTTTCTTTTAAACAATTGCAAACCATTTCTTTTGTACATTGTTTCATTGGAATACCATTTCATGGTTTCCAAAATTGTCATTCCTGATTGGTGAGTTCAAATTGTCATTTCTGATTTTTTCGGTCAGTGTCTGTTGTTGGGTTAATCTCCTTCTCAATTCTGTCTAAAAGGTGTTAATTTTTGTTCCAGGGGGAATCCAGTGTAAAATTATTCTATTGTTGTGTAACTTTGGGTGTTTCTATTCTAATTCTGTCAAGTCTAATTATCTGTCTATCCTTTTCCTGAAAAATGTGTGTCTATCTACAAGAGCCTTTTGAAGCTCAAGTTTGCTTGTGTAGGGAAATAATTTTCTCAAGTTACTTTTCTTATCCTATCACTTATTGGTGAAGCTACTATGAAACTTTTCTTATCCTAAATATATAAACATTTCTCAATCTCTAAAACAATGTGGTCTATTTTAGAATAAATGTTAAAGGCAGATTTTGTTTGCCTGATTCTTTAACAACTGCAGTATTAATGTCTTTTCAAAACTGCCTGCAAGCAACCCCCCCTTCCCTCAGGTACTTCTCTTTTTCTTGTCCCTTGTTCTCCATACCTTTTGTCTGCTTCTCCTGGGAGAGGCCACCCAGAAAGGTGGGGAGACCTTGTTCTTATATCTTTCAGCCTGCAATCCTCCCCAAAACCTTTGGAAGCAGAACACACAGACCCAGATGCTGCCTCCATCCATTTGAGCCATGGAATTGGGTTTTGAATCCAGCCATCCACTAAAAAGCCACCATGCAACCTGAATGGAATATCTTCCCAAGTCCTACCATTCCCCAGATGCCTGTGAGAGCTGCAGAAGGAAGGAGTCCTGGAGCCACTGGTGCCATGTGAAG
>NW_015427317.1:0-1235 GCF_001527695.2 Protobothrops mucrosquamatus | reverse complement strand
CCTGGTTGCCCGGCCGCCCTTCGCCCCTGGCCACCCTCCGTGCTGCGCCGGAGCCTCCCCGTGCCGCCCAGCCTGCCTCCCTCACCATTGGAGGCCACCTCGGCCCTCTGGCACTCGGCGCGGCCCTGGGGCTGGCGGGCAGGAGCGGCTCCTTCCCGGCTTGCCGGGCTCTGGGCCTCAAAAGCAGCCAGGCGGCGGGGAAGAGGGCGAGGCAGTGGCGATGCCCGCATGTGCTTCGGAGGCCAGCCAGCCGGGCTGGGAGGGGAGAAGTGGTGCCTTCCGAGCAGGAGCTGGCGCTCTGGCTGCGCCCCTCTCCGAGTCAGGGAAGGGTCGTGGCAGTGAAGGGCTGCGCAGCGTGGAAAGGGGATCCCGTGACCCCACCGCTGCGATGGCGCTCAGGAGGCTGGAGAGGCAGGCAGATCCTGGCGGGGCAGCTGGGAGAGGGCAAGAGGTGCCGGGATGAGGATGGGGGCTCCAGGTTGGCGGGTGCGAGAGGGCAGCTGGTGGCTCTGAGGCACGCGGATCCTCTGCGCGGCTTCTGAGGCTCCGGAGGTGCCAGCACTTGGCTCTCCGCCAGACCCTCTCCCCCCCCCTCCCCGGGCAATTGTGCGGAGCTGCTTGTGCATCCTTGGCAGTGCCTGCGGGCAAGGCTGTGTGCCCAGGCCAAAACGCCGCACTTTTTCTACCGCTTCTCCTCCCGTTGGTCAAAGGCAGATGCAATTTCCCTTTCCCTGGTTCTTTTCATCTGTGCTGGAAAGAACAATTTGGGCTATTTTATTACCGGTACCTGTTGCTTGTTTTATTACTTGTTGCCTTTGCTGAACCAGGGGAAATTGGTTAAAGTGATTTTCAGGAGCTGCAGATTGCCTCCAAGTAAAGCAGCAGTAATTACCCGGCCAATTTTCCCTGGTAGGGCATCTGTGTGTGTGTCCAGACCTTACTGGACTACCATCCCCAGCAGCCCTAAAAACCACTGTGGAAGAGTGGGGAATGCTGGGAGTTGCAGTTCATCAGCATCTGGAAAAACATGACTCTCCAAAGATCAATCCTTCCTTCCTTCCTTTCTGCTTCAATCTCCTTCCTTCTCCATCTCCTTCCTTTCCCCTTCAATCTTCCTTCCTTCCTTCCATCTCCATCTCCATTCCTTCCCCTTCAATCTCTGTCTCCTTCCTTCCGTCCTTCCCCCTTCAATCTCCTTCCTTCTCCATCTCCTTCCTTTCCCCTTCAATCTTCCT
>NW_015427316.1:0-1235 GCF_001527695.2 Protobothrops mucrosquamatus | reverse complement strand
TGTCTGCTTTTATACCATTTAACACCTCTCTGTTAGTTACTCTGGCTGTCCCTGGCATATGCAGTAATTTACGCCAGCACTACAGTTCAAAGCCGTCAATTCTTCAATCAGATTTCTTATTATCAATATAATAAAGGCAATACGGAGGGAGGAAAGGGCAGATGGCACATTCTTCAGGGTTTCGTTCTACACTCTGACATGTTTCCCAGCCAGCACTAGATCTGAGCTCTAACAAAAGTTAGCCTAGTGGAAAATCTGTTTCTCTTCCACCAAATATTCCACCCTCGCAATTACCAAAAAGAGCAAGGGCAAGCAGGATGAAAGGGGGGGAGAGAGAGAGAGAAAAAACACTTGCTGCATTCTAGTCACTTATTTTATGCATTTTTTTTTAAACAAAAAGAGGCAAAAAAAAAGCTCTTGCGACAATTAATTCTGGCATCAAACAGAGGAAGTGTTTTGTAAGCACATTTGCATAAAAGGGCTCAGTTGCTGTCTCTGGACTCTCTTCCCCCCCCCCTTTTTTTTTTGCAGGAGGGCTGTTTTTCTCTTACACACACACACACACACACACACAGTGTGTTCTCTTTGGATACAGACCTGGGAGTGTGCTCCCACAGTGGGGGGTCCCATGCACCGGCTGGGTGTTCTAATGTGCATATTAATGAGCAATTACAGGGGAAACCAAGTCTTCCTTGTCAACAGTAGCCAAATGGCAAATCCTACACAATGCTCCGAAGTTCTCAATTTCACAGGTATTTCTTAATCCCAGCCCTCTTTTCAGTGCTCCAAGGCAGGGGGATGAAAGTTTTCAAAATGCGGATCACTGCTCATTTTAAGAAGGCTACCCAAGGTCTTTATATTTCAGAGTTACTGCCCCTTGCACCAGAAGCTCATAAATCTATACAGATAGAACATAGGAGATGCTCTCCTTCGTTTCTTTTCTCTTCTCAAGGCTATGTTTTTAAAAAAATAAAAATAAAAATAACAGCTGTCTTATTTCAAACCTTGCTTTGCTAGAAGGCCTCTTATTCTGAAAATATTCAGCTGACGAGCTCTCGGTTGCCAGAGAACTTTTATTTTCAGCGTTAAGGGATTGTCCCTGGGAAAGAAAGAAAGAAAGAAAGAAAGAGAGAGAGAGAGAGAGAGAGAGAGAGAGAGAGAGAGAGAGAGAGAGAGAGAGAGAGAGAGAGAGAGAGAGAGAGAGAGAGAGAGAGAGAGAGAGAGAGAGAGAGAGA
>NW_015427315.1:0-1235 GCF_001527695.2 Protobothrops mucrosquamatus | reverse complement strand
CTCTCTCACACTGTCCTTGACTGCTTCAGCCATATTTCACCCATATCCTGTTTTTGCTTTGCTTAGTAGCCAATTCACTATTTTTATCTCTGTGTCAATGTTCAACTGTCTGGTAATTTTCCATACCATCAGGAATGCTGAGATCACAATGTTTAACATATTACCATATATGGGACCTAGAGGGGTCAGGAAATGCATATGTTGTATAACCTATATATGTGTACTCTGGACGCTCCTCGGGGTTCAGATCTTGTTGTTGGCTTTGGCCATCTGAACCTGCGCATAATAAACTTTCCTTCTCCAAAGAGCTGGCTTGTGTCCTTATTGTTTGGGCGGCCTCCTACCCTGTTGCGACGAAACTTGGCCGGCTGGCCGGATTTGGGACATAAGGGAGGAGTGTGGGCTCTGGAAATGGTACAAGAGCTGAATAGACAAGTAGAGAAGCTCAGAACTTATGTTGTTGAACAAACTCCACCTAAATTGGTGACCAGGTGTCACTCCTTTAAACCAGGGGATAAGGTGTGGGTTAAATATTGGAAAAAAGAACAGTTGGAGGGTCGGTGGAAAGGGCCATATGAAGTGATAATGGCCTCCCCTCTTGCTATCAAAATTGCAGAATCCAAGTCATGGATTCATTGGACAAGGGTTAAAGCGGCTGCTGATCCCTTGTGGAAAGTGTCATCACAACCCATGGCTCCTACCAAGCTCACTTTTAAACGTATTTAGTGTATGCTTTATTATTTGTGTTCTTAATGCTTTACTTATATAGGATATTTCAACCCTTTCTGAAGCTACTTTGCTGGAACCTTACCGGCAATAGGTTCCTCTACGCACAGTGGTGAAGACCCTTGCTAAGCCACACCGGAAGCTGGCTTTCTACGCACGGGGGAAGATGAGGATCTTTGTTATGTTTTTTTTATTTGCCTTTTTCCCTTGTTCTGGGTAATTATGTATGTGTTTCCAATTTAGGTCAGTGGAGCAGGTCAGAGGAAGCTCCACAAGTGGTACTCTCTTATCTGATCGGAACAGGTGAATATGGTGGTAATCCCCCTCTTGCTTTCACTCCAGAGTGTTGGAATGGGGTATTACCCCATCCCTGTCAGCACCCACGGGTGTTTGATAGAATTGCAAAGGAGGCGTGTCTCACTAGACAGCCTACCAATCCGGATGCCTGTCCAATTGTGGGATATATCATGAGAAAGGGAATATGTGAAACGGCCCCTTATAAAGGAGTC
>NW_015427314.1:0-1235 GCF_001527695.2 Protobothrops mucrosquamatus | reverse complement strand
ATAAGGGAGGAAGGCTTAAAGGCTGCCACGTTGTTGTGCGTTTGTGGGCAAGACGCCTTTGAGATCGCCGAGAGCCTAATCGCCCCGGACTCGCTGGAAACGGTGTCATACTCCGATCTGAAGAAAGTTTTAAAGGAACACTTCCAGCCCAAGCAATCTGTCATGGCTTGGAGGCACACATTTCAACAGAGGGATCAGCAAGCTGCGGAATCAGCAAAAGAATTTGTTGCGGCTTTGAGAAGAGCAGCTAAACCGTGTGATTTCAAGGACTTAGAGGAAAGACTGCGTGATCGTTTTGTGTGCGGACTGAGGAACACAGACTTACAGCAGAGGCTGTTCGCCAGGGAAGATGTCTCTTTCCAAGATGCTCTGCGCAGAAGAAGCTGCAGGTGGGGCGGTCAAGAACATGCGGCCTAAGCGAAGCGCTCCAGAGACCGCCACTATCCACAAGGAAGACGTGCGAGAGGATTCGGAAGAAGATCCTGAAGAAGAGGTGGACAAGCTTTACCAAGCAGCTGGGAGGAGGTCCAAAGATCGTCAGGACAAGGGCCCAGCTGAGCTTCGTTGCCTCGAATGTGGTGGACGCCACAAGCGAGCGGAATGTCGGTTCCGTTCTGCCATCTGCCGAGCATGCGGAAAGAAAGGCCACATCGCTGCAGTCTGCCTGGGTCGACAGAAGGCACAACCGAAGGAAGAATTGAATCTGAAAGGTACCAGGGTGCCCAGTCAAAACAGGGTGGGGTTCTGTGCAACACGCTGGAACATTTTAAGAATAGGCACACACAAACCCCTTAAAAAGAAACTATCTCTTAAAGTGAAATTGCAGGGAGTTCCATTGTCGATGGAGCTTGACATGGGGTCTGCCCTATCCATAATTTCCCTCAACACATTTCACAAAATCTGCACTAGCAGTGGCCAGAGAGTTTCATTAAGGCCCTCTAATGTAATCCTTACGGATTTCCAAAATTCTCAAGTGTGCATTAAGGGGGAGGCCACCCTTAAGGTACAGTACAAGAATTTTGCAGGCCCCCTAGATGTGTTGGTTGTGGGGGGTGAGCGAACGAGTCTCATTGGACTCGATTGGTTTGAGGCCTTGGGAATACAAGTAACAGGGCTACATAAATTGCAAACAGAGACCCTTGCAGACGTATGCAAGGAGTTTGCAGATGTGTTCAGTTCTGAACTAGGGTCCTACACAGGACCTCCAGTTTCACTAAAGCTAGATCCAACGGTAC
>NW_015427313.1:0-1235 GCF_001527695.2 Protobothrops mucrosquamatus | reverse complement strand
TTATAAGATATAGGCGGATGCTGGCTTGCTGCTGGGGGCGGAGGGAAGGGGTGTGGCACCTCGATATACAGCACTGGGAGCAAGCCACTCCCAGTGCTAACTTTGTTTTGGCTGGGGAATAAACCACCCGGCTAGCACCACGTTCCTGCGTTCCTGTCGTTTTTCGCGCCTCGGGACGCCGACGGACGGAGGGTGTCATCTACGTGGTGCAATCACGTTTCACGGAGCTGCCTTCCTTAGTGATGGCGCTGCCAGTCCTCGCTGCCCTTTTTAAATGAGGACTACCTTAATGTCGATACAGGTAGTCCTCGGCTTTCAACAGTTCGTTTAGTGACTGTTCGAAGTTACAACGGCACTGGAAAAAATGACTCAGGACTGTTTTTCACGCTTAACAACCATTGCAGCACCCCCATGGTCACGTGATCAAAATTGGGACGCTTGGCAACTGACTCGTACTTATGACGGTTGCAGGTCCTGGGATCATGCGATTGCCTTTTGCGAAATTCTGACAAGCAAAGTCAACGGGGGGAAGCCAGATTCACGTAACCACCGGGTAACTAACTGATCAACTGCAGCGATTCACTTAACAACTGTGGCGAGAAAGGTCGTAAAATGGGGCAAAATTCACTGAACAAATGTCTCGCTTAGCAAGAGAAATTTGGGGGCTCAGTTGTGGTCCTAAGCCAAGGACTACCTCTAGGTCACGCTGTTCATACAACTCTTGAGCCAAGAGCTTTGATTGCAACAGTTCTGCGCTGCCACGGGAGATGCAACCGATCACAACCTCTTTTATCATCTTGATCAGGTGGCAGGGATGTCGCAACTAGACCCAGATTCACCAGGATATTTGTAATAAGAGACATTCCTTGGCTGCTGATCAACCACATGCCCAGCTTGTCATTTCTCAAGTGAAACTTGAACAGCTTTAATCCTCCCTTTCAGCATTACAATCACTTGACATCATGAATATACCGTTTCCAATGGGCGGTACAGCATGGATCGCCCAATCCCAGCTTTTGACAATCCTTGGAAACCGGGGATCACAAACATCTGCTATTTATCCGAGACCCTAAATTAGTTACAAACTCAGTACAACTAATACAAAGTAAGTCTCCTTTGACTGAAGCTACATCCTTGTAGCATTCTTGACAACTTCATGCACATGTTGTTTTCTTGACAGCACAACAGACGTGGTTTGGCCTTGTCTTTTTCAGGGATGTGTTTTTGACTTCCCA
>NW_015427312.1:0-1235 GCF_001527695.2 Protobothrops mucrosquamatus | reverse complement strand
AGGAGGACGCCCAGATTGCGCACCCTCTCTGAGGGGGCCAAAGTTTCGCCCCCTATAGTCAGCGATGGAGTCAGCTGACCATACCTGGGAGCCGGCAACCACAGCCACTCAGTCTTGGAAGGGTTGAGTCTGAGTCTGTTTCTCCCCATCCAGACCCGTACGGCCTCCAGACACCGGGCCATCACGTCAAGGGCATCATCTTATGACTGTGTATGATATAAACATAATGTATATTTCATGACATTTATCTACAGGAGGAAAAATCAATAAAATTGGCCAACTGGAAATATTCCTTAAATTATTTATTTAACATGTTCTATGTATTTTATTTTATTTTTGATAATCACAAGCCCTGCTGCACAAGACCAAGGTTTTATTTGATCTAACTATATTATTTCTAACAGAGATCAGAAAAAAGTTTCTGCAAAAATCAGATGGGATTGATGGTTTTCGCAATGGATTGTCCAGGGTTGATGCTTGGGCAGGGATTATGGGAACAGAAACACTACACACCTGGATGGGATTAATGCTGCTCCAAGGCAGAAGGGACTTATTTTTGAACCCTTTTTAACATTTAAGTCAAATTCACAACATTAAAATGAATTCGGATTCCAGATAGGTACTCAAAGGAGACATGCATTGCCCTACATATTGCAAATATTGGTGGTCTCAAATGAAGCTTCTTATATAACTTCCCAACTTATTAACTTAAAAAAAAATAAGCACCCCTTCTGAGTAGAGACACTTCTTTTTAGATTGAGGGCTTAGTGGTTCCAGCCTATCAGTTAGGGGACCTTGAGCAGAACAAGTTTGTTTGTTCCATAAAGAACGTTCATTCCTGACAACACTATAAAAGCAAGTGGATGAGAAGAATGTCTGAATCATATTGCCAAAGATTTAACAGATTCAGGAAAAAAAGGTACGCCATATCAACATTGGGGCTGAACATGTTTTTTTTTTCATAATTTCCCAGCCCATTTCCATGACAGTGGTGACTTCTTCATAGCATTCCTCATTTTATTTTTTTATTTTTTTTGGAGGGGTCTGTTGATGCACAAGCAAGCACTAAACAAAAAAAATGTTTTTACAAAAAGACAGTGGTACTGATGGAAATACTGATGGCAAGACTGGGCCTATCTAAACTATTTTGTATCAGGAAGTCATGGTAAAAGATAGATTCTGGAAGAGCAGCAGGGTACTGGTGGAGGAGCACATCATTTGCTCTAGGTACTTGA
>NW_015427311.1:0-1235 GCF_001527695.2 Protobothrops mucrosquamatus | reverse complement strand
TTGGTAGTTAAAAAAAGAAAAGAAATGGCAACAATATAAATACATACAAATTGTAGTCAAGGTAAGAGCAAATTCATCAATAACAAATCAAAGCAATCGTTGCATGGGATCTGCCACATGAGCCTAATCCCCAGACCTGATGACAGAACCAGGTTTTTAAAGCCTAATGAAACGCCCAAGGACTGAGCTTACCAAATCTGGAGGAATGATATTCTAAAGAGTAGGTATCATGACAGAAAAGCTCTTGCCAATGGGTTTTTGGATGCAGTTCAAAGTGCTGACTTTAAACTGTAATGCCTGTATCATTTGGCTCCTAGGCATTTGTTTGCTTGACTGCCTTCTCTGATTGATATGTCTAATATATTCTTTTGGACTGTTAGGGGTTCAAAAGAGTTATGAGCGGGTTTTCCCTGGCGATCCCCGTTTCATGAAATAGCCTGCCTGTCAAAGCTAGACTAGTATCCATTCTGGTAATCTTCCAAAAACTGGTAAAAACAGGTTTTCAGAGAATGTTTTGAGTGTGAGGCTGGTACCATCAGGGATTATCAGCATTATAGTATTTGAGTTATATTTTAATGTTTTATTGAAGTTATGTGCTAGATTTCTCTGATGTTTCTAGTGGGATATAAACTTTTGGAACTTGTATTTGCCACTCAGGGCTGTTTTAATTCCTAGAATGTAATGCTGTTCCTATTCAGATCTAAATATATTTATCTGATTCAGATAGAATGGGTATAAAAAGACAATTTTAAGATAAGTATTAAGTTTCACTCCATGCAAAATTTATCCACAGTAACCTTTAGTAATAAAGTAATAGAGTAATAGAGAAACCAAACTTCCAAAATCTGGAAATTATCAAGATATTGCCCATGGCTGACTTCATTGAATCATAATTAGGAAGTGCTATATTAGAAGCATTTCCACCAATCGGATACTTTAAATCAGGGAGTCCCCAACCCTCAGGCTGTGGCTTATTCAAAACTGGGTCGCGCAAGTGGCGGGTGAGTGTATGCAATTGCACTTGTCAAGTGGTGGAGACCCGGGGTAGGGGCGGGGGGGTAGCGGTCATTATAAGGGAGAGCCTGTGTCCAAGGGAGGCCACTGTGCCTCAGATAGACGGTGCAGAGTCCCTCCTTGTGAAGTGGGGGCATGGGGTGCAAGTGGGCCTGTTGATAATATACCTGGCCCCCTGCTATGTGTCAACGGCCCTGCCTGAGCTGGCTGACGTGATAGCC
>NW_015427310.1:0-1235 GCF_001527695.2 Protobothrops mucrosquamatus | reverse complement strand
AGCACACAAAACCACACATTCTCCGGTCCCTGGGTCCCCAAAAGGTTGGGGACCTCTGGTTTAGAGTCTCCTGCTTGAGTAGGCGGTTGGACTAAAAAAAGGGTCCCCAACCCGGGTACCGGGCCACGGCATGCCAGCAACCAGTCCGCACAAACAGGCAAAGCCCCATCCGCGGGATGCGGGCAGCACACAAAACCACGCACTCTGCGATCCGTGGGAAAACCTCTCTCCACGGAACCGGTCCCTGGGGCCCCAAAAGGTTGGGGACCTGTGGTTTAGAGTTGGACTACTAGAACAAGGGTCCCCAACCCCCAGTACCGGGCCACGGCATGCCAGCAACCGGTCCGCACAAACAGGCAAAGCCCCATCCGTGGGATGCAGGCAGCACACAAAACCACACACCCTCCGGTCCGTGGGAAAACCTCTCTCCACGGAATTGGTCCCTGGTGCCCCAAAAGGTTGGGGACCTGTGGTTTAGAGTTGGACTAGAACAAGGGTCCCCAACCCCCAATACCGGGCCACGGCATGCCAGCAACCGGTCCGCACAAACAGGCAAAGCCCCATCTGCGGGATGCGGGCAACACACAAAACCACGCATTCTCCGGTCCGTGGGAAAACCGGTCCCTGGTACCCCAAAGGTTGAGGACCTCTGGACTAGGAGAGGAAAGCTTTAAATCCAGGAGCAGAGTCCTGCCCCTTCTTCCTCACCTTTTTGACAAACCCCCTTCCCTTTTGAAGGCTCCCCATCTGATCCCGGCTAAAAAAAAAGGTGGGAGGCTGGCCCTTTAAGACAGCCGTGTCAGCTGGAACTCAAAAAGACCCCAACCTTGCTCCATTTCTTGCAATTCTCTCCCACCCTTTCCCTTTCCCACCCTCCTTATCCCCTCTCCCCCCCACGTATAACATAACCCGGCTTAATTTTGCACATTTCGGCATTATGCTTTCTTAAACGGCAGCCTCTCTTTTTTTAGTGCCATGATGGGACTGGGGGACGGGGGCTGCTTCTTGCATTTGATCCAAACTTGGTTTTTTTTCCCTTCCTTTATTGTTTTTGATTTATTTATTGAGTTTTTCTTCATTGTGTAGATCCGTGAATGGTCCACCTGCTGCCCTGTGTTGCCTTGTAGTTCTCTGGCTCTGCATTTTAGCTCTAATGTTGACACCCCTTCCTTTAACCATTTCCTGTACCCATCTGAGAAAAGGCAGTGGCCTTTTAAGTAGAAGTATCCTCTCTC
>NW_015427309.1:0-1235 GCF_001527695.2 Protobothrops mucrosquamatus | reverse complement strand
AAACTCATGGGTTGCACGTCAGAAGAATCAGCCTAGGGATGTTGTAGTTTATTTTTCTAGAAAGACACGTCGCAATGATATTATACAGGCTTTTTATCATCAGAGATTTCAGATAGCTGCACAAGACATTATACTTTTGAAAGAAGTACCATCTAAAATCTTAAGAAAAAGAAAGGATTTTGCCTTTTTGGTACAAGAGCTAAAAAAGCGACAATTGCCTTTTAGATGGGAAATACCAGTGGGAATGGTCCTGAGTTATGCTGGAAACCGTTATAAACTTGACACAGTTCAGAAGGCCAGAGAATTTTATCAAACGGTTTTGAAAGCTGACTCATCACCTACCCCATTAATTAAAGGAGCAGAAGAAATAGGGGAACAATTAATTGTAGATTTACCAAGTGCTACATCATCGCCTGCGGTAGAGTTCCAGAATCAACAATTATTGGAGTTAAAGGATGTAAAAGAACAGAGAATGACACGTGCAGCTTACAGGCAGAAGGAGAGAGAACAACAAAGAGAAACTGTGCCTACAACATATTCATCTACCTCAGAAGCTGTGGGAGGGGCTAGACCAAAAAGATCTACTACGGCAGACTTACATGGGATGCTTCAGAAATTTCAAAAATCAAAAGATGGCTAAGTTTTTGACATGGAATGTTAATGGATTGAATTCACCTCAAAAAAGGAAAAAAAACATTCCATTACTTAAAACAACATAAAAATGATATTATATGCTTACAAGAAACGCATATTTCATCAAACGACCAAAAATATTTGATTAACTATAAATTGGGATTACATTTTGTTGCTCCTGCTCCAAGGAAAAAAGCTGGCATAGTTCTTTATGTTAAGAAGGAGTTATTGCCAAAGTTAATAGATTATGACACAGAAGGAAGATTCATACTTGTTGAACTTTTGTTGAATGGGAAGAAATGTCTTATAGTTGGATTATATGCACCAAATCAATGTCATCTACAGAAACAATTTTACCGTTCTCTACATCAAAAAATAGCCCAATTGGATTACAAATCGATTCTTATGATGGGAGACTGGAATGGTGTAATAGATCCAATGAAAGATAAGAAGACTTCTTCTAAAATCTCAACTCAAATTAAATTACCTAAAAGCTTTTTTGCATTACAGGAGGACTTTGAGTTAAAAGATGTCTGGCGAGACTGGAATATGGGAGAAACTGACTTTACATTTTTCTCGGATAGACATAAATCTTATTCAAG
>NW_015427308.1:0-1235 GCF_001527695.2 Protobothrops mucrosquamatus | reverse complement strand
TTTGGGTATTTGAAGAACTAATTAAATGAATAATTTTTATTAACACGGAGGAGATGGATTGCTTAAGTTTAGAGTTTGGAGTTAGAGATATTAATATTTGTTTACTTGTAGTTGAATGTTAGCCTAGGTTTGGTTTGGGAAGTCTGGGGGGTAGGGGGATGGGATAAATCATTGTGTAATACTTGTGATGTATTTTTTTCGTTTATGATAAAAACAATAAAATTTTATATTGAAAAAAAAAGATATTGGGGTAGAACTTATTTTGTGTGTGTGAAGTGGATCCATACACACGAACACAAACATACAAACACACACCTTTCAGCAGGCACTGGTACATATTGCCGGGGACTGCCACTTGCCAGTTTTCCCATTTGTGCCATTTGTTTGAAAGCTGCCCTGTGGATTCTGCAAAAGAGAAGGAAGGTGTTTTGGGTTTTTTTTTAAACGTGTCGGACAGATGGGAGAATTCTGTTCCCCACGTCTTTCAGCTTGCTTCCCGATTTGATTCTGCTTCTGCAGAATCAGAGGAAGCAAACTGGAGAATAATTAAATACACACACATGCATGCACACACGCACACACACACACACACAGAATCAACATAGTGCTAGGCAACCTCGCTAGGAATAGCCTCCCAGACACTTGTCAAAAAGAGGAAAAAAAAATAGAAATCCAATCCATACTCACTCGGAGAATGGCAGATCACTCACCCACCTTTTAGCCTTTCCTGACAGCCCAGATGCCAGGAGTCTTCTGCACAGCCATCAAGGGAGCCTGCTAAGCTCTCTCCATCTTCCTAACAGCCTGTGTGCCTCCTCTGAACCCCCCCCCCCTCAAGACACATGAATCTGTCTTGGCCTGGAGAAGAGACACTCCAGCAGCTTGGAGTTAATGGGAGATCAAGTCTCTCCTCTTTTAGAGGCCAGAAGCCTTTGCAAGGAAGAGAGAGAGAGAGAGAGAGAGAGAAGTCTGAAGTTGCATCCTGAGAAGGTGCAGAGGGCGAGAGATGGTCAAGGTGAGAAGTAAGACATCCATAAAGAACACCAAACATCCTCCATTGGAGGATGGAGAGGCCAGCTCTCCATTGAAGGCAGAGTGACTTGGTGGCCTTCCATGGTCGTGGATGTTGGAGATAGCAACAAGGAATTAATTGAGAGGCCTCTTTTTTTATTATTATTAAAAGTTTTATAAGATTTACATTATAAATCCCCCTTACCCACCCCTCCAACCCCCAT
>NW_015427307.1:0-1235 GCF_001527695.2 Protobothrops mucrosquamatus | reverse complement strand
ATGTGCACCAGAAAAATCTATGACCCAAATTACCAGGACGTCTCAGATGCTGCTGAGGTCAACTGGAATAATTTCAAAACGATGGCGGCTACCGAGGTGAAGTGGACCATGAACATCCACCGAGTGGAATCTTTTCCAGGCTTCCCCTACTGCGGATGGTCTGGTGGGATCGTTGTTAGGCCCCACTAGGCCTGCAACCGCTCTCAAGGAGAGCTTTTGTGGCCTAGTCCTGATGCTCCCCCAAAGGGCTGCCCGTGGGTCAAAGAAGGTGCCCAGGGGAATACCCTCTAAGGTGCCCAGGGGAATACCCTCTCAGCGACAGGTGGCAAAGGGCTGATGAGGCGCTGAGGCAGGAAACTAGGTCGCTAAGGTTACAAACAAAATGGCGGCCGCAACAGCCGTGGGGCTAAAAATAGGCCTCCGAGATTCCTAAGCTCTGTTAGCGATCCAGAAGAGTGAGTAGGACTCTGGGGAATCGTGCCGGTCGTGAACGAACAGTCAATCAAGAGAAAATTTCTGATGACGAAAATGCATCCAAAATGGCGGCCGCAACTTTTCGGAAGGCTAAAAAGGCCTCCGCCACCCCTAGCGATCTACTAGAGACCCCTCTGGATGATGTAAGTCCCAGGGGAGTCCTAAGAGCTCGCTAGCTGCTGCTGAGGGAAATTTAAACGCCGAGCAAAAACGGCCAAAATGGCGGCCGCAACTTTTCGGGAGGCTAAAACAAGCCTCCGACGGACCTACGACCCTTCCAAGACCCCGTGGGACGAGTTAGGCCCCAGGGGAATGGTCCCAGAACGATAGCAGCAAGGGGAGAATTGACCAGATCGATTTTGGGAGAAGTTTTCAAAACGCCGAAAATGCGGCCAAAATGGCGGCCGCGAGTTTTCGCGCGCTAGAAAGGAACTCCGACAGGTCTGAAAAGGCCTGAGAGGAGTTAGGAATTTGTCTGATCCCCCCCCAAATTAATCTGAGGGGAAACCCTGGGCAGGTGGAGGAGAAGATCAACAAGTTGTCTCTGTTGATCTTCTACTTCCCCCCCCCCACGCTGACTTTTAACAGTGGGAGAAAGGCAGGGAAGGAAATTCCACCCCTCCCTTACCCTCACTTCCCAAACAAGCTGTTGCCAGCCTGAGGGAAATTATGCCAATCACTGATGTAATTTTGTTTTAGAAACAGCCAAATTCAAAGAGAGATTTCACCAATGGATCTATTTTATCTAACCTGATCTAGCA
>NW_015427306.1:0-1235 GCF_001527695.2 Protobothrops mucrosquamatus | reverse complement strand
AATAGAATAGAATAGAATAGAATAGAATAGAATAGAATAGAATAGATATTGGAATATAGAATAGAATAGAATAGAATAGAATAGAATATAGAATAGAATAGAATATAGAATAGAATAGAATATAGAATAGAATAGAATAGAATAGAACAGAACAGAACAGAACAGAACAGAACAGAACAGAACTAGAATAGAATAGAATAGAATAGAATAGAATATAGAATAGAATAGAATATAGAATAGAATAGAATAGAATAGAACAGAACAGAACAGAACAGAACAGAACAGAACAGAACTAGAATAGAATAGAATAGAATAGAATAGAATAGAATAGAATAGAATAGAATAGAATAGAATAGAATAGATATTGGAATATAGAATAGAATAGAATAGAATAGTGGCTAAGGTGGTAATAGAACTCACTGTCTCTGGGTTTTTAGCCTGGTGCCTTTGCCACTAGGCCAGGGGTAGGCAACCTTGGCTCTTTTATGACTCGTGGACTTCAACTCCCAGAATTCCTGAGCCAGCCACGCTGAGGGGAAAGGGAGAGGTTTCCAAGCTGAGCCATGCTGGCTGAGGAATTCTGGGAGTTGAAGTCCACCAGTCATAAAGCGGCCTAGGCCTAGGCCAGGGGTAGGCAACCTTGGCTCTTTTATGACTCGTGGACTTCAACTCCCAGAATTCCTGAGCCAGCCGTGCTGAGAGGAAAGGGAGATGTTTCCAAGCTGAGCCATTCTGGCGCAGGAATTCTGGGAGTTGACGTCCACCAGTCATAAAAGAGCCAAGCTTGCCTACCCCTGTCCTGGACCATAGCTGAAATGAGAGCTTGTTGTCTTCTAATGTGGGGCGATATGATATGGCGACATACTGGTAACCAGGAATCCGAGCAAGTGAAAATGAAGAATGTCTCCGGAGATTCTCCATCTTCAAGGGCCATGGTTGTCCCAAAGGTGCTTCTTGGATGAGAAGCAAAATGTTTTCAAGGGGGGAAAAAAATCAAGAAAGTCCAGTGGTCTTTTGGAAAAGCACCTTGGGATGGAAGCGAAGGAATAGACTTTCCCCTCGTCCATCACCACCTCCGTCCTGTCCTTCTTCTTGAAAATGCTAGTTTTCAAAATGCAGCGGACTTGTACGGAACGATATTCCTTCCCTTGGCACCGGCCCAGAACAGAATTGACCTGAAGCTGGGATTGAAGGGATTTCCAGGCATTTGTGAAAAATGCTCCCAATGATTGCAA
>NW_015427305.1:0-1235 GCF_001527695.2 Protobothrops mucrosquamatus | reverse complement strand
TATGGATAGGGCAGACCCCGTGTCAAGTTCCATCGACAATGGAACTCCCTGCAATTTCACTTTAAGTGTTAGTTTCTTTTTAAGGGGTTTGTGTGTGCCTATTCTTAAAATGTTCCGGCGTGTTGCACAGAACCCCACCCTGTTTTGGCTGGGCACCCTGGTACCTTTCAGATTCAATTCTTCCTTCGGTTGTACCTTCAGTCGACCCAGGCAGACCGCAGCGATGTGGCCTTTCTTCCCGCACGCACGGCAAATGGCGGAACGGAACCGACATTCCGCTCGCTTGTGGCGTCCACCGCATCCGAGGCAACGAAGCTCAGCTGGGCCCTTGTCCTGACGATCTTTGGACCTCCTTCCAGCTGCTTGGTAAAGCTTGTCCACCTCTTCTTCAGGATCTTCTTCCGACTCCTCGTGCACGTCTTCTTTGTAAATAGTGGCGGTCTCTGGAGCGTTTCGCTTAGGCCGCATGTTCTTGACCGCCCCACCTGCAGCTTCTTCTGCTGAAACCTCTCGCAGAGCATCTTGGAAGGAGACATCTTCCCTGGCGAACAGTCTCTGCTGTAAGTCTGTGTTCCGCAGTCCGCACACAAAATGATCACGCAGTCTTTCCTCTAAGTCCTTGAAATCACACGGTTTAGCTGCTCTTCTCAAGGCTGCAACGTATTCTTTTGCTGATTCTCCAACTCGCTGATCTCTCTGTTGAAATGTGTGCCTCCAAGCCATGACAGATTGCTTGGGCTGGAAATGTTCCTTTAAAACTTTCTTCAGATTGGCGTATGATACCGTTTCCAGCGAGTCCGGGGCAATTAAGCTCTCGGCGATCTCAAAGGCATCTTGCCCACAAACGCACAACAATGTGGCAGCCTTTAAGCTTTCCTCCCAAATCTGGTTTATGCGGAAATACGTCTCGACTCTTGCAACATAAGATTCCCACCTCTCGGGGTGAGAGACGTCGAATTCCACTAAACGCCCAACTTTTGCCATGATCGAGGATCAGGGTCTTCTTCTTCAGCCGCACACACCCTCCAGCGATTTTGTACTGGCAGGATAACGCTGACTTCCACGCCGTTTTCTCTTCCGGACTTCTTTGGGTGAGTCTTCAAGCTTTCCTAGCTGTATAGACTGGATCCCACCTTCGTCGCCAGTGTTAAGTCCGGAGAATAATGGCGCTTGAGACGAAGCATTTCTAACAAGTCTTTATTCTCTGCTTCCATTCTACGAACAACCCGAGCAGA
>NW_015427304.1:0-1235 GCF_001527695.2 Protobothrops mucrosquamatus | reverse complement strand
ACTTTAAGCGAAGGAATTCCTAAAATGTTGGATTCATGAAAACTGTATGTCTACTTATTAGAACTGTATAAATTGTTCAGTGATGCTCAGATGATCATGGCAGGACTTGACATGACTGCTTCTGCTTTGGATCCAGAGGGGCATTTCCCTCACGAACAAAAGGTGCAATGATTTGCATCGCCCTATTATTCTTATAGTGCACTGAGTTGCCATTCAGTTTTGCCCTCATATAACATTCAAAGGTCAAAGAGTTGTAGTAATTTAATTAAAAGAAATAGTCTAGATGCTAGAGATGGAGGTTGAGCTGTATATTAGAGCTATAATTACAACATCTACATAGTGGTTTCTTTTTTAGATGCAAAATGGCCAGTCAGAGGTCTTTTAAAAGAAACCATACAATATCGAAAAAAGAATCTGTATTATAATTCCAAATTAGGGAATTGTAGAGTGAGATATTTTTATAGAATGAGATTTATTTTTTCATGGACCCCATTCGACAATCCTACATTCACAGGATTCACAACTGAGTTGTGCCATCACTTGGTTTCTTCATAGTTGCTTGTATTAGGGATCTAAAGGCAACTTGAAGGACAATTCAGAGATGAAATAGAAAATCTCTAGCCAAAAGTATTCAGTGGGAGCTACTATAGTTAAGAATGTGGAAAAAGAGTTTAGCAATTATTCCCATATAAGAATACAAAAAATCCTCAATGTAGATTGTTAATAAAGATATTCTGTCAATGACATCAAACATAATAGTCAAGTAATTCATACAATGTTTCTCAAAAGAATCATGCAGAAATTTTTGGGAAGACAGAATTTTAATGTATACAGTATATCATAAGAAGTAAGTGTAAATTTTCCTAATTTTCAAATTTTCCTTTAAATTCTAATCAAAAATATTTTTTAAGAAGTACATGATACCTTGAATTGGAATCCTTTGGATAAGTTGATGAATCAGTAGGAAACATTCTCTGAGTTGGATCTGGACAATCTCCCAGGCGCACAAGCTGTATTTCTTATCCTTCAGGAAATCGTTCAGCCCTTGAAAATGCCTCTTCACTCTTAATCTGGTGAGCTGCAGTTTCTGATCCCTTGGAGATATGGCACCACCTCCTAACTCTGCATTTTGGCATGTTTCCAGTTTCTTAATCTGCTCGTCCAATCCAGTATGGAATTGCCTTAGGGAATTCTCATCCCAAAACAATTCGGCATGAACTTGCTTAAAGAGGAGG
>NW_015427303.1:0-1236 GCF_001527695.2 Protobothrops mucrosquamatus | reverse complement strand
AGCCCGGGGGCGACCGGTGGGGGTTCGGGCGTTTCGGAGCGGCTCGGAGCCTTGCGGGGTCGAGCGGCGCCGGAGCCCTGGAGGCGTTGGAGTCCTGGAGGTGCGGCGACCGAAGGGCTGAGTGGCTGAGTGGCGGCCGAGTGGCCCGGAGGACTGGCGGCCAGGCGGATCGGGAGGATCGGCGGCCGGGCCGGGCGGTCCCGGAGGTCGGGGGCCGGGCGGCCCGGTGGATTGATGGCCCTGAAGGACTGTGGCCGGATGTTTTGGGAGGTTTGCGACCCGGCGGCCCGGAGGTTTGCGACCCGGCGGCCCGGAGGATCCGGATGCGGCCCGGCGGCCTGGAAAACCTGGCCTGGCCGACGGCCTGGAAGGCCTGGAAGACCTGGAGGCGGCTTGATGGAGGAAGGGTAGGCCTTTTGGCTGGATGGTGGGAGGGATGGGGTGGGGGCTGGCGGGGGGGGTCTAGTTTGTTCTTGCCCCCCCGCCGCTGCCCATTCCACCGTCCCCACCCATACCATCCTCGCCCATACCATCACTCCTATCAGTCGCACTACTCTACCCCATTGTCGGGACGAACGACGGAGACATCTGCTGCTGCCACTCCCCTGCCCCACCCTCCATTTGCCTCAGCCCCCCCTAAACTGAACCAACATCCAGGAGGACTGTTTCTTCCCCCCGTCCGGGCCTTTCTGCTGTGGGACTCTGGACTCTGGAACCTGTAAACAAACTGGGATGTACCTCAGGTCAGAGCTGCTGGCCCTGCGCGATTCCTCCCTCGCGCAGGTATGGCCCAGTTTGACCTTAGGGGCCTGCCTCGATGACGGGGTATGGAGCCCCGAGAGGTGGTGTGCAGCCAAAGAAAAGAGAAATCTAAGGAAGTTGAAGTTGAGGGTATTTTTAAAGGGGTGTTTTAAAAAATTTTTAAGGGGTTCGAGGTTTTTAGGGGGTTCAGGATTGGCCCGAGGGGACTTGGGGGAGCCCTCTCAGAGGCCGGGGCCAGTCCAGTCTGGGGGGCGGGGAGTGGTGAGGGAGGAGACGGGGACTAATAGAGGGTGGTGTGATAGGTACGGTCAGTGGGAGGGGCAGGTATGGCGGGAGCAGAGGACCATATCGGGTTTTGGGAGCACGCACACGCTGCTTACAAGCTTGTGGATGCTCCGATCCTCAGGGCTCTACTCGACTCCCTGGGACCTCAGATCCTCGGGCCCGGGACCATCGGCTGATGTTGTGCAACGC
>NW_015427302.1:0-1236 GCF_001527695.2 Protobothrops mucrosquamatus | reverse complement strand
ACATAAAAATTGTCAGTTAACACTTTTGATTTTTCCTACTAATCAATTACCTACAGGAGTATTAGCTGTGATAAAAGTACAAAAAATATATTGTATTGAATGACTTTATTTACCCCACACCCCATCCCAAAATGTTTTATTTTTTATCCAGGTGGTTGCTGAAATAATAACCTTAGGACGCACACGAGCTTGCCGTCAATATGGAACTGATTTAATTAATATTGTTCTTTCTATTCCAAAATCTGATTTTCAATTTTATTTTCAGGATAACTTATCTCTTTAGTGTATAGGCTGTATTTCATGTCATCTGCCTAAAGATCCTTGACTTGCTTGTTTAATGACTTTTCCCTTTCCTGTCCATCTACTGCTTTCTTCTTCTCCCTTGCCACAAGCTCCTACTGTCTTTTGGAGTAGGAGCTGGAGGGAGAACGAGAGGAGCAATTGCTTACAAGGATCCTCATGATGTTACCTAAAAAGTGTCCTACACTGCAATACAGTCCTCACCACAATGCTCAGAATTAGCTGCTGCTATCTTGGCTTTTCACACCTTTTCTCAACAGCCTTTTAACTTAATCTCTGACTCTCATTATGTGTGCCAACTTATTTTTAATCTTCCAGGTGCTTACATCACACCCAGGATTGACCCCAATCTTATGACTTTGTTTTTCCCTTGACAGCAACTGCTACAAGATATTTTATTTTTCATATGCGCAGTCACTCTTCCCTTCCTGGGCCTATTTTTTTTATGTCTTCCTAATCCCCGTGTTTTTGCCTCTAATCAACTATGGCAATTGGATGTTACCCATATTCTCTTTTTAGCTCCCTGGAAATGTATTCATTTATCTATTGATACCTATTCAGGAACAATTTGGGCCACGCCTTACAACCTGGAATATTGTTTTTACTCATGGCCTTCTCTATAATTCCACAGGTCAAGCCATCGTGGAACGTGCTAATTGGTCCTTTAAGAACTGCCTTCACAAACAAATAAAAAAGGACGGATCTAGAGTACCCAATTTGTCATGGGTAATACAAAAAAAAAGTATTATTTACATTACACCAATTGAATATTTCCATTCAAAATTTGACCACTTATCAGAGACACTTTCAACAGAAAACAAGCTTGCCTCCGCCGCTGGTATATTATTGGGCATTACCAGACAAAGCATGGTTGGGACCAGTCCCTGGATCCAGCCCCAGAAATGGCCAAGGTGACTCTACAGATGGCACAGTAAC
>NW_015427301.1:0-1236 GCF_001527695.2 Protobothrops mucrosquamatus | reverse complement strand
TCCTCTTCCTCTTCTCTCCCTTTCCCTCCCCTCCCCTCTTCCTCCTTTTCTCTCCTTTTCTCTCCCCTCCCCTCTCCTCTCTCCTCCTCCTCCTCCTCCTCTTCCTCCATCTGCCCTCTCCCCTCCCCAATCTTCTTCCCCATCTCCCTCCCCTCCCCTCCCCTCTCCCCAGAGGCGGATGTCGGCAGATATGAACCCGTCCTTGGTGAGCTGGCTCACCACTATGATGAGCATGCGCCTGCAGGTCATCCTGGAGCACATGCCAGTCACAGAGGAACAGATCTTGCAGTATGTCCGCAGGGTGGGAGACCCCCCGCAGGTAAGGGGCATTGCGAAGTCAATGGGTCAAAAGAGGAGGGAAAGGAAATTGCTAGAGCTTAGGGAACCGGCGGCCACGGCCAAAGCAGAGCCTAGTTGTCAGCTGGCAGGATAAAAAGCTCAGGGCTCAGAGGTGACTACCCAGTCAAGTCCTTTGGTAAATCTTCCCACTGGAATTGGCCTAAGAACTTCAACTGTGCAAGAAGAAGTGGCTGGCGGCGCTTCATTTTGGGGGAGGTTGGGATGGACAAAGCCGGGAAGACTTTTTCAGTGACGGGACGAGCCCTTTGGAAATAGTCTCCAGTTGGAGGTCCTTGTGTTTCCAACATTGCATTGTGAGCCGCCCAGAGTTGTTTGCTGAGAGGGGTGGCTCTGGAAATCCAATAAAATAAACAAGGAATGGTATGCTGGAATTGGGTATGTCTAGTTTAATGAAGAGAAGGACGAGGGGGGACATGATAGCAGTGTTCCAGTATCTCAGGGGCTGCCACAAAGAAGAGGGAGTCAAGCTATTTTCCAAGGCGCCTGAAGGCAGGACGAGAAGCAACGGGTGGAAACTAACCAAGGAGAGAAGCAACCTAGAACTAAGGAGAAACTTCCTGACAGTTAGAACAATTAACCAGTGGAACAACCTGCCTCCAGAAGCGGTGAATGCTCCAACACTGGAAGTTTTTAAGAAGAGACTGGACAGCCTTTTTTCCGAAATGGTATAGGGCAGTGATTTGATTTGATTTTTGATTTTATTAAATTTATACCCCGCCCTTCTCCCGGAGGACTCAGGGCGGCTTACAGCCAGTTTAAAACAATGATATAATACAATACAAAATTTAAAAAGATTAAAAATAACTATTTAAATTTGGCCGCTTCTACTAAAAATTTAATTTAAAACCCCTTTAAAATACCCCTAGGCCAGTCCTG
>NW_015427300.1:0-1236 GCF_001527695.2 Protobothrops mucrosquamatus | reverse complement strand
CTGCTAGATCAGGTTAGATAAAATAGATCCATTGGTGAAATCTCTCTTTGAATTTGGCTGTTTCTAAAACAAAATTACATCAGTGATTGGCATAATTTCCCTCAGGCTGGCAACAGCTTGTTTGGGAAGTGAGGGTAAGGGAGGGGTGGAATTTCCTTCCCTGCCTTTCTCCCACTGTTAAAAGTCAGCGTGGGGGGGGAAGTAGAAGATCAACAGAGACAACTTGTTGATCTTCTCC
Source organism: Protobothrops mucrosquamatus (assembly GCF_001527695.2). Classification (NCBI taxonomy): domain Eukaryota; kingdom Metazoa; phylum Chordata; class Lepidosauria; order Squamata; family Viperidae; genus Protobothrops; species Protobothrops mucrosquamatus. The sequence continues at coordinate 998 of NW_015427300.1, read as the reverse complement.
TCCACCTGCCCAGGGTTTCCCCTCAGATTAATTTGGGGGGGGGATCAGACAAATTCCTAACTCCTCTCAGGCCTTTTCAGACCTGTCGGAGTTCCTTTCTACCGCACGAAAACTCGCGGCCGCCATTTTGGCCGCATTTTCGGCGTTTTGAAAACTTCTCCCAAAATCGATCTGGTCAATTCTCCCCTTGCTGCTATTGTTCTGGGACCATTCCCCTGGGGCCTAACTAGTCCCACGGGGTCTTGGAAGGGTCGTAGGTCCGTCGGAGGCTTGTTTTAGCCTCCCGAAAAGTTGCGGCCGCCATTTTGGCCGTTTTTGCTCGGCGTTTAAATTTCCCTCAGCAGCAGCTAGCGAGCTCTTAGGACTCCCCTGGGACTTACATCATCCAGAGGGGTCTCTAGTAGATCGCTAGGGGTGGCGGAGGCCTTTTTTAGCCTTCCGAAAAGTTGCGGCCGCCATTTTGGATGCATTTTCGTCATCACAAATTTTCTCTTGATTGACTGTTCGTTCACGACCGGCACGATTCCCCAGAGTCCTACTCACTCTTCTGGATCGCTAACAGAGCTTAGGAATCTCGGAGGCCTGTTTTTAGCCCCACGGCTGTTGCGGCCGCCATTTTGTTTGTAACCTTAGCGACCTAGTTTCCTGCCTCAGCGCCTCATCAGCCCTTTGCCACCTGTCGCTGAGAGGGTATTCCCCTGGGCACCTTAGGGGGTATTCCCCTGGGCACCTTCTTTGACCCACGGGCAGCCCTTTGGGGGAGCATCAGGACTAGGCCACAAAAGCTCTCCTTGAGAGTGGTTGCAGGCCTAGTGGGGCCTAACAACGATCCCACCAGACCATCCGCAGTAGGGGAAGCCTGGAAAAGATTCCACTCGGTGGATGTTCATGGTCCACTTCACCTCGGTAGCCGCCATCGTTTTGAAATTATTCCAGTTGACCTCAGCAGCATCTGAGACGTCCTGGTAATTTGGGTCATAGATTTTTCTGGTGCACAT
>NW_015427299.1:0-1236 GCF_001527695.2 Protobothrops mucrosquamatus | reverse complement strand
GCCACAGGTCCCCCCGGTCAAACCCCAGTCCGGTCAGGCCGCCAGGTCCCGAAGAGGGCCGCCAGGCTGCTGGAAAAGGACGCCGAGGCCGCCGGAAAGGGCCATCACGGCCGGAAGGGCCGCCAGGACACTGGAGAAGGCCGGCAAGGCCGCTGGAAGGCCGCCAGGCCGCTGGAAAAGGCCGCTGAGGCCGCCGGAACAGGCCACCACGGCCGGGAGGGCCGCCAGGACATTGGAGAAGGCCGGCAAGGCCACTGGAAAGGCCCACCAAGGCCGCCAGAGAGGGCCGCTGGAAAGGGCCACCAAGATCGTCGGAGAGGCCATCAAGGCCAGGCGGGCCGCCGAGGGTCGCCAGGGCCGCTGGAAGAGGCCGCCGAAGGCCTCCAGAGGGGGCCGCCCAAGAGGGTCGCCAGGGCCGCCCAAGAGGGTCGCCAGGGCCGCTGGAAAGGGCCGCTGGAAAGGGCCGCCGGGCCATCGGAAGAGTCGCCGAGGCCACCGGAAAGGGCCGCTAACAGGGGCCGCCAAGGCCGCCAGGCCGCTGGAAGGGCCGCCGAGGAGGACCGCTGGGGCCGCCGGCGAGGGCCGCTGGAGGGGGCCACTGGAGCCATCGGGAAGGGCCGTTGGGGAGGCCGTTGGGGAGGGCCACCGGAGCCACCGAAGAGAACCGCCGGGGCCGAACGGGCCATCGAAGGGGCCGAGGAGGCCGCCGAAGGGGCCGCCGCGGCCGGAAAAGACCGGGAAGGCCAGCCAGACACATACCCGGTCAGCATGGAGTCCCCGCGTCTCCTCGTGCACCGAGTCCCGATCCCGGGAGAGAGAGTCACCCAGGGAAGGGTCTCCGGACCTCCGGGGACCTCTAAATCTCCCCTCTGCTGTCTTTTCGAGCTCCGCTGCTACGGAGCTACCCGGAGCCACCCGCCATCTTCAGAATTAAAATTAATTAAGAAGAAATATTTAAATATAGTCTAATTAAAATATGATTAAAACCCCTCTAAAAATTGCCCTAGGCCAGTCCCGCTTGTTGGAATAGCCATGTTTTAAGGGCGCGGCGGAAGGAAGGGAGATCAGGGATCACCCTGATCTCTGGGGGCAGCTCATTCCAGAGGGTGGGAGCTCCCACAGAGAAGGCCCTCCCCCTTGGGGTCGCCAGCCGGCACTGTCTGGCCGACGGCACCCTGAGGAGACCCACCCTGTGGGAGCGTACAGGCCGATGGGAGGTAATCTGTGGCAGAAGGC
>NW_015427298.1:0-1236 GCF_001527695.2 Protobothrops mucrosquamatus | reverse complement strand
TTGGGCTGAGAGAGAGTGAGGATCCCAAAGTTACCCAGCTGGCTTTCATGGCTAAGGCAGGAGTTGAACTCACGATCTCCTGGTTTCTAGTCTGATGCCTTATCCATAATTTATCCACAATTTGTTCAATTCCTGGCTGACTTGCTATTGAAAAGTTATTTGAGACCTTTTCTTAGGAATGTGATCCCTTTCCTATAAAAGTTATCACTTCTGCTGTTGCTCCCTCTAGGCTGTAAAGGAGAATTTCTCCATTTGAAGGATTCCATTATTTTATTTTATTTATCATCTTATATTCTTAAGTTATCATTGGCTCTCTGAGGTTTTAGAGCCCAATAACCTGGGCATATGTAAAAGAACCTGTGACAAGGTGGGAAAGTCACCAGGGGAAAAATATCTATCCTCTTCATCCTTCAAAGTAACTTACAAAGGGTGAAAAGGGGTGGGTAATAGCCACTGTAAATTCCCTTGTTGATTTCTTTCTACTATAAAAATAGTTCATACCGTGTATGGGCAAAGAATACTTGGGGAAGCACATCAATGAGTTTTTCTTGCTGCTATTGAACTTGTAAAGCTACTTGGCAGGATATCAGCTACATCTATCTGTTTGAGCCAAATGTGCTAACATTGAACATGGAAAAATCTGTTAAAAATGCCCAAATTTCAGATTGCTAAATGACTGGGGTAGATGCCCACATGGGAGGAGAGAATTCATTCTTGGGGGGGGGGGAAATGTCCTGCATAATGATGCAACAGAGAAAGCAGACTGGCATTCACCATTTAGTTGCTCTAACTGAAACCATTTAAGCCTCTGCCTGTTCTGTCAAGGAGAACCCATTCTGAAAACTCTAGCCAAATTTCTCGCCAAACAACTACAGCCCTATGCAGAATCCATCACCTCACACGTAAAAAACTCATTCCAATTCATAGAGATCATAAAGAAACAAAACTTACAGCCCAGCGACCTACTCGTGAGCTTTGATGTCATTTCCCTCTTCACCCAAGTGCCAATCAAAGAAGCCTTGACAGCTATCCAAAATAAATATAACCCCCCCAAGCACATCCTAGATCTGACCAACCACTGCCTATCCAACACATACTTCATCTACAACGGACAAAAATACAAACAAATAGAAGGAGCACCCATGGGATCACCCCTCTCACCTGTCATTGCAAACCTCTACATGGAACACTTTGAAACCCAAGCTCTAGAAAAATCTGATCACAAACCCAAACTCT
>NW_015427297.1:0-1236 GCF_001527695.2 Protobothrops mucrosquamatus | reverse complement strand
ATTAAATCAAAAACTCTATAGCTCAGTGTCATCTCCCCTCCAAAGGAAAAGGAAAGATTAAAAAAATAAACCATGACTTATCATTTAAGATTCTTTGAGAAGAAAAACAAATTAGAAACTAAGCGTATTAGTAAATAGCATGATGATTATTTATTATAATCATCAGATCACTGTCTTCTCCCAGGTAAATGGCCCAAATAGTAATACCCTCTTCTTACTAAATGGATGAGAACTCAACTGCCAATAAAATAAATGGAGCAGTTCCTACATAAAACAATGACTGTGCTACTTAACTTTAATGTTCAGGGACGACATGGCCCACTTGAACCATAAATCAGACACATGCCTAACATATGGCTGACTGCTTTGCCTTTCTACATCTTTTGTAAATACAGTCATAAGATTAAAAAGTATCTTTGCAATAAGAAAAAAAGGCAAATGAATGGAGAAGCCAGCTAATTCCAAAGGGGATTGATTAATATAATGCATACTCTATATAAAACAAACATTACATCAGCTTTAAGATCTAAAACATCCTTGTAAGCAGAGGATCAAAGATGGTGAGATCTCTTTCATTAAGAGAGTCTCAGATACGAGACTTGTTTCATTAAGAGAGTCCTTTCCGATTTATTTCCTTCACTTTATGGTTCTGTCTAATATAGTTTGATACTAGGCAGGCAGAATAGATTTTCAAAACCTTATTGATTTAGAAAATTTATATGACAGCCCATCTCATTCATGATTCTAGATGGCTTATAGAAGTAAACACCAAATACAAAACCCAAGAAGCCCTCAACCCCTCCCCTCACACACACACACACACAAACCCTACTCCAGGGTGACAAGAATCAAACAAATGACTTCATGGGCTCCATATCACCCAGTCTGCTAGCAAAACTAGGTGTTTGGGGCCTTTCAAAAGAATATCAAAGTGGGGGCCAATATTATTTCTGTGGAGATGATGTTCCAAAGGGGAGGAGCCACTGTGAGGAAGGTCCTTCTTCTTGTTCCCAATATTATTATTATTATTATTATTATTTTTAAAATCTTTTTATTTATAATACAATTAAAACAAAAATGGACATACGTGGCATTCCAGAGTAAATATTCCTAACAATTTGTTTCTCGTGATACAAAAACTTAATACATCATCCTTAACCTCTATATACACCTCATTCTTCTACATAATACAGTTATATATACAATTATATATACAATTATGTGTATGCTTCAATC
>NW_015427296.1:0-1236 GCF_001527695.2 Protobothrops mucrosquamatus | reverse complement strand
AGCCCCCCATCTTTCCCCCTCCAGTCTCTCGTGATCCCAGAGAAGTTCCAGCACATCCTGCGAGTCCTGAACACCAACATCGATGGGCGCCGGAAGATCGCCTTCGCCATCACCGCCATCAAGGTGTGTGTGTGTGGGGGGGCTGTGTGACAGGCAGCTGGGGCTTGGTGTGCCCCGTCGCTGAGAGGACAGAGAAGGAGGTGGGCGGCCTTGGCCGGTGCTGGGCGGGGGAAGTCCCGGTCCCAATCTGGCATTTTGTCCCACCGGAAGGTCTGCGTGGAGCCCCCCTAACAACCCAGGCAGCTGGTCCTCGGCTCACGACTGCTGTTGAGCCCCGCCACTAAGTGAAAACATTTGCAAAGTGAAATTTTGGGCTCTGCTGGCTTGCCAGGCGGGAGCAACTGGACCAGGCCGCCCGGGGAAGTGGGGGGGTTCTGGCCGCCCTCCCCGGGGGCCCCCTCTGAACGGCTCCTCCCTTCCTCCGCAGGGGGTGGGCCGGCGCTACGCCCACGTGGTCTTGCGGAAGGCGGACATCGACCTGACCAAGCGGGCCGGCGAGCTGACGGAGGACGAGGTGAGAAAGAGCTGGGGGGGGGTTTGTCTGGATTTGGGGGGGGGGACGACGAACAAGAAGCCAGTGGGGATGCGGGGGGGGGTCCCTGGGAAACCCGGGAATGGCTATAGCAGGAGGCCAAATAGCTATCGATCCTGAATAGCGACGGTGTGTGTGCGCGTGTCTGGCAGCGTTCAGGGTTTGGATGATCTTTTAGGACCCTTTATGATTCTAACCTCACACAGACACACAACGTCTCAGCCCAGGATCCTTTGCCCAGTGTCTCTCCGACAATCCAACACGCACTGGGAGTATCCTGGGGGGGGGCCTTCCCAGGCCCCCATTGCCAGCTGGGGAGGGGGTCGTTGAGTGGATCCAAAGGGCAGCTGTCCAGCCGGTCTCATCTGGCACTCAGCCCCCCTTTTCCTGCCCGGCCTTTAGCCATTTGGGGCCCTGACCGGTGGGGGCCTCTGACCTCTTGACCCCCCTCCCCTGGACCTCCCCCCCCAGGTCGAGCGGGTCATCACCATCATGCAGAACCCCCGGCAGTACAAGATCCCCGATTGGTTCCTGAACCGGCAGAAGGACGTCAAGGACGGCAAATACAGCCAGGTGAGACCCGGGGGGGGGAGGGGCTTTCCCCGGGGGAGGGGGACGACTGCTGGCGGGGGGGCGCTTTTCCC
>NW_015427295.1:0-1236 GCF_001527695.2 Protobothrops mucrosquamatus | reverse complement strand
GGACACATAAAACCTCTGTTTTTGTTTCAAGCACCCTCACATCCCTACTCCCTTGTTGAAGTTGGTTGCAGGCAGTTTTTGCTTTACACATACAATTTCCTGAACAATGCAAACACTTGTGAAGTGACAGTGACAAATGTAAAAGATGCTGGCTTCAGCTCTCTGGGCTGTTAGGAGAACACCAATGTCAATAATCGAGGATGTGTGCCAAGGATACCAAAATGCCAATGTGAAACTCCACCTTCCTTGCCAGCTATTCTAAATAAGCACCATCCACCTCGATCTTCTTACATATGTGTAATTCCATTTAGAGTTGCTGAGAGTCAAGTGACATTTAAATTTAATAAATTGTTTTTGGTCACGTAGTCAGCCAGATGTTTAGACTTTTGGGGGAACATGTTCCTTTAATTTTTCCTCTCTTAATTTTTCTTCTACTAGAAGAAGTAACATCTGCCTTCAAAGTGTATTTCAAAAGAGAGTAAACCTCTTTATCTTGTTTGGAATGCAGTGTTTTTGCACTTATTTAATGATGAAGCATTGATGGTATATTATTTAGTACGGAGATTTATGCCGCAAATTTCTTCCTGGATTTTTTAAAAAATGCACACACTTTCTCCTTCAAAATTTCCTCACAACAACAATACTGTGAGGTAGGTTGGACTAAGAGAGAGTAACAGCTCAATTATTTAGGGAGCTTCCATAATTGAGGGTGATTATGAACATAGATTTCATAGGTCCTACTCTAACATAGTAGAAAAATAACTCTCCATTTCCTGGTCTTACCTGAAGTCACCACCCTCATTTAAGACTCCCAGTTCCCCAAAAAGCCCCATACTCTCTCCCCCAAAAAACAAACAGAATTCTTCTTTCTTTTTATTGGTCTTTTCTTTTTATTAGTCAGATTCTTGTGGAAAACGAAATAACTCTTACGAATTCCAGAGGGGTTTAGCAGAGAAGTTTATTTGCGCAAGGTTCAGAGCATATTAGAGATAGGCAATTCTGAACGAGGAGGGCGGGATTAGACTTCAGTTTTTATACTACACATTGAAATACACACTGTGATACATTAGGAGCGTTTCTCACAGGCATACAATGGAAGGTTTTGCTACATACAAAGTATCCATGTGCAAAGCGCATTTGGTTGCCACATATTACTGACACAGAACTTTCCCAGTGAATTTTCCCAATGATTATGCATTACATCATTGTTCTAGCAATTATGCAGACAAATCATTA
>NW_015427294.1:0-1236 GCF_001527695.2 Protobothrops mucrosquamatus | reverse complement strand
CATATTTTACTTGATTCGGGCGAACAAACGCTTCCATCATTGAAAGCAATCCTGGGATTCTTAAGTAGATTTTAACTTTTTATCTTTTTGCACACAAGAAATAGTTTATTTCTTATATAATGATTTTGAAACTATCTATGAATCTTATTCTTCTCATACCATAGAAATGCATGCCATCCACGTTGCAGATCATGTCCTTGGATTCTTGTAGCATTTTCAATTTAATTCTGGCTTTCCTTTCTTGCCAAATAAATTTCAAAATCAAAGTATTTAAATCATCAAAAAAATTCTTCTCTATTTTTATAGGTGCTGTTTGGAACAAGAAGAGCAGTTTTGGTAAACTCTTCATTCTCACAGTAGCTATTCTTCCTAACACTGATAGTTGTAAGTTTTCCCATTTTTATATCTAATTTTATTTGATTAAGTAATGTTATATAGTTATCTTTTATCATTGCACATCTTGCTGTTAGGTATATTCTCAAATATTTAACTTTCCTAACTATTTGAAAATCCATTTTTTTTACAATTGTTCTTTTTCCTTAGATGTAAGGTTTTTAACTATAACTTTTGTTTTTTCTCTGTTTATCTTCAATCCTGCTACTTCTCCAAATAACTAAATCCTTTTCAATAGTTTAGGGAAGACATGTTAAACTCACAAAGTCACGCTACGTTGCACGACGTATCGGGATTGTTTTGCCATTGCCGGCAATGGGGTGGGCACAGTTTTTGGGTGACACATCCGGCCTGCGAACTGGCAGTTTGACACCCCTGTTTAGGGGTTGTCTCCAGTGGGTTTTTTTTGTCTTTTTATAGCTTCCATCAGTTCCATCATTGTTATTTTTTCGTTTAGCATGTTTTTAATGTTTTCTGAAATTTTTGGTACATTGGCTTTTTCCATATATTGTGTTGTTTTTTCCAGAGATATTTTTTTTCTATGTCATATAGTTTTTCATAATATTCTTTAACTATTTTTATTGCCTCATTTTGGAGTTGCACATCTCCCTTCTTATGTTGTAATTTGTTTATCAACTTTTTTCTCTCTCTCTTTTTTCAATTTGTAAGCCAGCCATCTTCCCGGTTTATTTGCATTTTCGGGAAAAAAATGTTTTGCTCTTTTCATTTGTTGAGCGCATTTTTCTGACTCTATTAGGTTTAGTTTATGTTTAATTATCTCCATTTGTCTTTTAAGAGTTTTTTTGTGGATCTTTTTGAAGTTCTAGCTTCAATTTTTTAAAC
>NW_015427293.1:0-1236 GCF_001527695.2 Protobothrops mucrosquamatus | reverse complement strand
TACATGGGCTACAGTTTTCATGGTTAGAGTGTGCTGCAGAGATGGAATCAGTATTTAGAGAACCTCAAGAGAGTTGTGAACAGCTCTTTATATCTACGGGGCGTAACAAAATTGTAAATCCATATTTTAAATTCCATTTTCCTATAATTAAACAGAGTAGGATGAAGTCCCAGAGATCACCCACAACTACTACAAATACATTGCGGCATTTAGAACAGCAATGGATAAAATAGGATTTTGATAGCAGAAATCAAGTGCTTTAGCTCTGATGTACTGTGGTGGCTTAGTAATGAAGAATATTGTAGGCCTTTTCACTGTGACACATGGATAATACTGCAACAGTGCACAAGTAATGCAAAACATCCACAGTTCCATCTGATCTTATAAAACCAACTCTGTCCTGGCTCCAGATTCATTTTGACTCATCAATCCAACACAAATTGACAATGCATTTCCACTTTTAAGCCATTTATAGGACATACTTAGCATTATTTAGCAACTCAATTAATCACATTTTCTGGGCTTATATGACATACTAAATCAAAAACGAATCACAAAATTGGATCTGGAAAGCAAAGTCTCATGGAAATAGAGAATTGGAAAGGACCACTTAGGCCACCAAGTTCTATGCTCCTAATTAATGAAAGAATCGAAAATTAAATGCCCCAGAAAATTAGCTGGCTAGCCTCTACTTGATCACATCCAGTAAAAAATGCCTTTCTGGGTAATTGGTTCCATTTTTTTTTTACTATTTTTTATTGGAGGAATCTGCCTTCTTAAAGTTAACGTGATATGTTATCCCAAGTGCTGCACTTCAGAATAAGAATAAGCAGATCTTGACCTTCTTTTAGGTCAATATCCTTGACTAAAATGTAATTGACAAGTTTGTCATTCAGTGTATTATACATAATACAACCTTAGACTAATCGGTGATTTTAAAAAATGAATCCAGGAAATTATAGACTAATTAGCTTGACATCAATATCTTTGAAAATCCTGGAAAAGATAATCAAGCAGTGGGTTTGTGAGCACCTAGAAACAAGCAAGGTGATTACTAGAAGCCAGCATGGATTTCTTAAAAAAGGATCATGCCAGATAAATCTTATTGCCTTTGTTGATAAAGTGACTAAATTAGTACATCAGGGCACAGTAATCTTGGACTTCAATAAAGCATTTATCCAGTGCATTTTTTCTTAAAAAAAAAAAAAAAAAAAAAAAGGTGCCGGAAATCATGCA
>NW_015427292.1:0-1236 GCF_001527695.2 Protobothrops mucrosquamatus | reverse complement strand
TTCTCGCCTACATCGTCCATATAGGACGACTCGGGAACTCAACTCCTACCCCGGGCAGCTCACCTATCCCCTTATGCCCAGGGGAAAGGTATCAAGCCGTTTGACAGCTGATGCTGGCTGTCAAACCGGCTTTTACGCGAAACAGGCGGGAGGCAGCAAACAGCTGCGACCGACGAAATCGCCTGCCACCGGAAGCTCGCTGGTTGGAAATATTGTCACCACTAATGTGACCCAACATTGGGTTAGAACTATATAAATTTATTTTTATTAAATATTTAATCTTTTAAAATTGAACTATTTTTCTCCTTTCTAGTTGCTACATTCAGGACACAAGATGAGACAAGACCTTCAAAGATCAGAATTATGCAAACCGTGGTATTCCTTGTGAAACTTATGGAAACAAAAGTTGGACTTTGAAGAAGCAGGATAAGAAGCATATTGATGGCTTTGAATTTTGGTGTTGAAGACTCCTGAAAATACAATGGACAGTCAAGAAAACAAACATATGGATCATTGAACAAATCAATCCAAAGTTCTCACTTAAGACACAAATGACCAGGCTCAAATAGTCCTACTTAGACCTGTTAAACAGAGACCTAGTTCTCTGGAAAATAGGGTATAAGAGGAGGGAAGCTAAAAGACAAGCAGCCTTGCATGATCTTTTATAGCCTTTCTACAGAGTTGGTTCTGGTCTACCCCATAGACCAGTGATGGCGAACCTTTTAGAGACCGAGTGCCCAAAAACTGGCCCCGCCCCTGCTCTACCCCCTGCCCCACCCCCACCCCGCCCCTACCCCGCCTGCCCTCAGGGCCACTCACCGCCTCCAGGGCCCACTGCAGATCGCCCAGGCAGCCCAGCAGCGCCATGGTGGCCATGCCCTCTGCCCACGCCCTGCAACATCAATTGTGCACGATGGGGCATGAGGGCAGAGTCTTGTCTACACTGCCTGGCTGCCATGTCCTTGGCTGCACTGCTCCGTGTGGGCCATGCTCAGGGGCGACTCTCTTCCAGGGGGACTGCTGGTGAGGGGGTCACAGGGGGAGGCAAGGCTGGGGCAACGGCACGTGTGCCCACAGAGAGGGCTCTGAGTGCCGCCTCTGGAACCTGTGCCATAGGTTCGCCACCACTGCCATAGACTTATTGTTCCATTTTGAGGTGGAGGTGGGGAGCTTGCATAAGGAAAAGGAAGATGTCTGATTGTTCTTTTCAAAGATTTGTTTAATTCATCCATCTTG
>NW_015427291.1:0-1236 GCF_001527695.2 Protobothrops mucrosquamatus | reverse complement strand
TTGAGGTCCACCAGCCTTAAAATAGCCAAGGTTGGACACCCAAGGTTTGATGCTTCTCCGTACGACGAAACTCCTGTTTTCTAAACAGACAGAAAGTCAAGTTTCTCTTCCACTTTTGCCTTGGCTCGGCAGCTTCTGTGGGCCAGACTTCTTCCAAAGTCACGCACAATAATGCCTGAAGGGCTTCCGTCACCCAGAAGCAGGTCGAGATGTTGTTGTTTTTTTAAGGAAAGCGAGCGTGTCTCCTCGTTTCGTTTCCCCTTGTTGTTGTTTGTCTGGCTCAGAAGGGACCCTCCAAAACTCAAGATGCCGCTTGAGGAAATCCAGGACGCCGAACTGTTCCAACCAGAGGCTGCTTGGCTGAACTCAGCCCTCTCTGTCTCCGGGGAGCTGCAAAGCAATTTTGATCGGTGTTTACCTTCTGCTCGGCTGCCCCTTTGGGAAAAGAAGGACAATTTGAAAATAAAGTCGTCATATCTTCCTGTCTGGGGAATTGCTGCCCTTTCGCTTGTCCCGCTTAAGAGGAACGTGGCCTCCCTCGCTCTCTTTCCTGGCTACCCAGCAGAGCAATCGGAGGGGGGGGGAGCTTTTCCTAGTACGGGAGTCCTCGACTTGACGACTGTTCGTTTAGTGACCGTTCACACTTACAACGGCCCAGGGAAAAGTGACTTACAATCGCTTTGCGCACTTATGACCACTGCAGCATCCTCATGATTAAAATTCAGGCGCTTGGCCTCTGACTCGTATTTATGACCGTCGCAGTGTCCCCGGGAGTCACGCCATCCCCTTTGGGAGCCTTCTGACAATTAAAGTCAAGGGGAAAGTCAGATGAACAACCCTGCTGCTAACTTAACAACTGTTGTGACTCTCCTTAAAAACGAGGGCATCAGATCGTCTTGATGTTCTCTTTGGCCTGCAATCCTGGCAACTTCAGCCTCGGTTTGACAAAGGTCAGGATCCCGGAGAAAGCTGTTTGAGGCTAGAAAATGAATATAGCAGTCCAGCAAGAAACCAGTAGGAACTGGGAGGGGGAAGACGAGAGAGAGAGAGAGACCCTTAGGGGCCAGGAGAAGAGCAGCAACGGGCCCTGCCAGTTTCTCCTGTTTCCCCCCCCCCCACCCTCGGTCCTCCCCGCCCGGATGAGATCACTCGGAGGCTGTTCTTGCCCGCTGAACGCACTGAAGCCCAGAGAGAATTTCGGCATTCTCATGATCTCATATCCTGGGGGAACGCGGA
>NW_015427290.1:0-1236 GCF_001527695.2 Protobothrops mucrosquamatus | reverse complement strand
TCTGGATTTAAAGTAAATAATAATAAGACTAAAATATTAGTTAAAAATATGTTTATGAAAGACATAGAAATTTTAAGTAATGTAACTGATTTTGAAATAGTAAAAAAAGTGAAATATTTGGGTGTTGATATTACTGCTTCTAATGCTAAATTGTATACAAATAATTATGATAAGTTATGGAAAAAAGTTCAAAAAGATTTGATGGAGTGGAAGAAATTACAGCTGTCACTATTGGGAAGAATTGCAGTGATAAAAATGAATGTTCTCCCCAAGTTTCTTTTCTTGTTCCAGATGATACCTATTCTAAAAAAGGATTCAAATTTGGAAGAATGGCAAAGAGGCATCAATAGGTTTATATGGCAGGGGAAAAAACCTAGGGTAAAATTTAAAATTTTGCAAGATGCACGGGAAAGAGGGGGACTTAAAGCCACTAATTTAAAATTATATTATGAAGCAGTGGTATTAACTTGGATTAGTGATTGGATTAATTTAACCAATAGAGATATTTTGATACTTGAGGGTTGGGATTTATATTATGGATGGCATGCTTACTTATTTTTTGATAAGAAAATTGATAGAGCTTTTAAATCGCATATTTTAAGGATTGCACTTTTGAGAGTTTGGAAAAAGTATTCACATAAGATAAGTTTAAAAATTCCGGAACATGCTATTCCGGAACATGCAATACAAGGAATAGTAAGGGGAGTAAAATTACAAGGTATTGTTTATAAAGATTTACTTATGCTAAGAGGACAGGACTGGCAAATTAAATCATTGGAAGAGTTAAGACAGGATAATGTACTTCAGTCCTGGTTGTTACATTTTCAATTGGCCGAGAGATGGCATGTAGATCAGAAAATGGGTGTAATGGTAGAAGATGTGAACTTGATAAAACAGATTAAAGATCAAAGTAGAACCCATATTAGGAGAATATATAGTGTTTTGATAGAACTTGATTCTGAAACAGAATTGGTTAAAGATTGTATGATTAAATGGGCTCAAAATATTCAAGAACCAATAAATTTAGAAATTTGGGAAAAAAATTTGGGTAAGAAATGTCAAGTTCACTCAAGCACAGAATTTAAGGGAAAATTTTTATAAAATGTTTTATAGATGGCATTTGGACCCTCAAAAATTGTCTTGCATGTATCCGAATTTGCAACCAAAATGTTGGAGATGTGGTAGTATGGATGCTACTTATTATCATATTTGGTGGACATGTAGGGATGTAAAAGC
>NW_015427289.1:0-1236 GCF_001527695.2 Protobothrops mucrosquamatus | reverse complement strand
TTCATACACAGCGGCACCCAATGGAAAGAAAAGCGAGGGCCCCAAATCCGTGGGGACGCCCCCATGGGCCAGAGGAAGGCAGCCTCCAGGACCACAGCTGCTCCCATCGCCTCCTATCTCTGCTCCACTCACCCGCCGGGCCAGCCAAAGCCCACCGAGGCCAAAGCCTGGGAACGTGGTCCGGAGTGACCAGCCCCAAGTTGCCCCCTTGGTCCATCCCAATGGAACCATCAGCGTTGGCCTTCTTCTCCCTCCCTTCCCTGACGCCCCCGGTTCCCTTTTTTTTTTTGCTTTTCCCCTGGTTTCCACCACCCCACCCACCCACCCACCCCCCATTTAGTGTCTCTAACTTTCTGCCATGTTCCTTTTCCTCTTTCAGCACGGCTGAGCAAGGCTGACAGGCGGATTCCTTCGCTTTTCAGCGTATTAAAGCCACTTTGCTGCCCTGACAGGCTGTTCTACTCTGCCACCTTATAACTCCGGCTTCACACTTCCGTGGCCAGCCACTGCGTCTTGACAGGCCCCTGTCACTTCCCATCACCCTCTCTGTAGATCGTCCTCTCTCCCCCTCAGCACGCATCCCGGACTTTCCAACCAATGCAATTATTTTTTTTGACAAGCCATCCATCAGCTTTAACTTTAAAAGCACTTTCCGCTGATATTCATTGTTAAAATCCCTTTTGCTTTTTTTTTTTTTTTATGGAGCCCGCATGAGAGAATATGATATCAGACATTCAAACTACCAAACCATGTAAATTTACTTTGTTCTCGGCTATGTTTCCAATTTCACGTCCAATTTTTCGGTACATTATGCGTAGTTGTTGTGCTTAATATGATGTTGTCAAATCCCATTAAAGTTCAGTGCACTGCACAGCTTTAAAAACAGGTTACAATTTGCATTCTATAAAGAAAAAGGGAGAACTCCAGTTCTGAAGTCAAGCTGAATCTTATTAAAATTATCTGTTCAATTGTTACATTTGTAGCTGGGGTAATTTTGAGGCATTAGCTGAGACACATATGAAAATGTCACTGTGCCAACTAATGACAATGAAAGCAAAAGGAATATATCTCTGAAACTCAATAAAGCTCCTTTTGCTGGTGACATAAATTTGATGATAATCCGAGGAAATGAATAAGAGACCCTACAGTTTGAATAGGAATTACCTTTTTCTATTAAATTACTTTAGTGCTTTTCCACTCGGCCTGCATCTCGGTCGCTCATGCCACAAAGAGTTT
>NW_015427288.1:0-1236 GCF_001527695.2 Protobothrops mucrosquamatus | reverse complement strand
TGTTTTAGCTGCTGTGAATTTCCATTAAATGGGGAGGGGGCAGACCTCCCTCTAAAACAGATTTACGTTTCTTTGCTTTTTATTAAATCAGTAAAGAAAAAAATCTGAATCGCAGGGCCCATTAAATAATTTATGATTTGAGTTGGCGGGGAGAGCCAAAATCAAAACAAAACACGGGCATTTTGAAGGAACACAAAATGCGGGCATTTGGCAGGGTGGAATGGGCAGATAAACGGCGGATATATATGTTGACATTTTGGAAGGAAAAAAAAAAATATCAATTATCCATTCTGATTTCCGTAAGCTCTGTACGGCCTTGGAAGAAAAAGAGAATTTAGACCCAACGTGACAAAATGGAAGTTCATCAAAACAAATCATGTTGGCCCAAACATTGTTCTGGGATGCCTGCGATCCCACCCTTACTCCACACTAGTCCCGTTGCCCATCCCTGAAATAAATACTCTGTTTTCCATAAGATTTACAGAATTACAGAATTGGAAGGGGTATTGGAGGCCTTCTAGACAAACCCCTGTGCTGAAACAAGAGACCCAGTATCATACTGGACCGATGGCTGTCCAGTCTCTTCTTTAAAAACTCCAGTGATGGAGCACCCACAACTTCTGTAGGCAAAGCTGTTCCCTGGTACCTAATGGGTTCCTAAGGATACTTGGAGTTTGCAACAGCGGTGAATATCTGTAGCTGTAGGGTGTACGATGAGGGTGATGGTTTGTTCTCCAAGCTTCTGGGTTGGTTTTCGAATGTTTTGTTACGACTAGAATAGAATAGAATAGAATAGAATAGAATAGAATAGAATAGAATAGAATAGAATAGAATAGAATAGAATAGAATAGAATGCGATGGGATGGGATGGGATAGGATAGAATAGAATAGAATAGAATAGAATAGAATAGAATAGAATAGAATAGAATAGGATAGGATAGGATAGGATAGGATAGGATAGGATATGGAATGGAATGGAATGGAATAGGATAGGATAGGATAGGATAGGATATGGAATGGAATAGAATAGAATAGAATAGAATAGAATAGAATAGAATAGAATAGAATAGAATAGAATAGAATAGGATAGGATAGGATAGGATAGGATATGGAATGGAATGGAATAGGATAGGATAGGATAGGATAGGATAGAATATGGAATGGAATAGAATAGAATAGAATAGAATAGAATAGAATAGAATAGAATAGAATAGAATAGAATAGAATAGAATAGAA
>NW_015427287.1:0-1236 GCF_001527695.2 Protobothrops mucrosquamatus | reverse complement strand
TCCTTCCTTCCTTCCTTCCTTCCTTCCTTCCTTCCTTCCTTCCTTCCTTCCTTCCTTCCTTCCTTCCCTCTGGGCGGCTTGCAATTCAAAAAAAAAAAATCTGTTGCTATCAAAATACTAAAAACATTTTAAAACAACAACAACAACAAAAAACAATAGAAACATCCAAAACAGCAACCAGGATACCTGGCTAGTTAGCAATATAGCCAGGGAACGGGGTCCTTGATGGATTCAGCACCGAAGTCTCAGGAACATAACCAGCTTTTTAGGGCCTTGCGAAAGGCCAACGGGGTTGGGGCCATTCTGATCTGCGAAGGGAGAATGTTCCATAGATCAGAAACCACTACAGAAAAAAAGCCCACCTCTAGCCCCCACCAGCTGACCCTCTTTGGCTGAAGGGATCTGCACCATGCCATTCTGCTCGATCTCCACCCATCAGGTGGTCCCTCCCTCCTATGCCCCCCAAATTCCCTCCCCCCAGGTAGAACGTTGAATATTGGCTCCAGCAGGCTTATCTAATTTGGGATGGATCAAAACAGGGACAGCCTTCCTTGGCAGAAGAACAGCCACCATGGAAGTCCAGCAATATTCAGCAGACTTTCCCACCCTCAGATAGGATAGCCCACTGCTTTTTCACTTCTCTCTTTTCTCCCAAGCTCCTCACGGGATGCCTAGAAATGGAGAAGTTTCATGGACAATGCCTGTACTCCCCCTTTCTCTCTCTCTCTCTTTTTTGTCCCATAGGCCAAGAAAACTCCCTTTAATTAAAGGACTCTGATCAAATGGCAGAGAAATGAGGAAGTGAGGGAAGGGAATAATATCTCCTCCATAGCTGCTCAAGAACAGAAACTCTGTTCAAGAGTCCCAAGCTTAGTTTGTGCGGGTCTGCCCAGTTCCAGATTTCTTGAGTCTTAGGTTCCTCCTTTTCCTGATTCCGTTCAGCAGAAAGCTGGGGGACATTCTCCCTTCAGGCAGACCCAGGAGCAATGATTAGCATTTACAGCCAAAACGGAGCCTTCGAGTAACCACCAGTCACTCCCCAACTTAAAATCCTGATCAGGTCTGCTAGGATGGGCTGTGTGGTCCTTCGTCCAGCCCGGATTCCGGCTCTTTAGGAAGCCCAGTGAAGGTAAACTTGGAAGGCGCTTATTCTGAGCTGGTTACTGGCCTGTAGGACTGCCCATCCTGCTTGGAAAAAGGTAGGAAACCAGCCGGAATGTTGTTTCCTTGAATCTG
>NW_015427286.1:0-1236 GCF_001527695.2 Protobothrops mucrosquamatus | reverse complement strand
CACACCTCCACCCAATCAGAACACAGCCAAGCTCCCACCCAATCAGCTCAAACCCCACTGGCAGTTAAAAGGAAGAAACAGCTGCGATCACACACACTACTCCCAGAAGCACGAAGCTGAAGACACCAGCCTGAAGATGACGAATGTGACTTCGTCGAAACGTCGCCAGGACACTTCCAATTCTACACGGGAGAAAACCTGAATGACCAAAGACATATATATATATATATATATATGTGTGTGTGTGTGTGTGTGTGTTTTTCAAAATTTGGATTGCTAACAAAGAATTAAGGGAGAACTGGAATAGCCATTTCAAACTTTTTAGTTCTTTTCAACTAGACATACCCTTCTGAGATTCGAACCTGGGCTGTCTGCATGTTAGGCAGATGTATTAGCCATATTTGGGCCGACAGGGTGCACCAAACTCCAGATAATATATATATGTATATATATATGTATTTGTGTGTGTGTGTGTGTGTGTGTGTGTGTGTATAGATATATAGATATATATGTATACATGTTTTTTTTACTATTTTTGTCTGATGGTTGCTAGTTTGTTTCTTCTTTCTCTTCTTTATTTTGTATTTGAACTTTGGAAATAAAATAAAAAAAAATTGTGGGGAAAAAAATAAATTGTCAAAGTTGTACAATGGTGTGTCAAACGGGTGTTGGGAATGTAATCACTCTGAAGGCAGCCTTTATCACCTCTGGTGGACAGGAAAGACAGCTAAGAGTTATTGGGACCAAATACCTATCTGAATTCAGAGAATTCTTAAAAGGAAACGTACAGTTGAAACCAGAGGTTTTTCTTTGAAGTTTGACAGATAACCAATTGGAGGGGAAAAAAATAGATATTTTTAGATATGGCAACAGCAGCTAGACTCTTGCATTCACATAGGTGGGAAGACCCACAGATGCCACAATTGAAAAATGGATGGGGAATTAACAGAATTGGTGAAGATGGAAAAATTAACTAATTTTGTTAAAGAAAAGACTACGCCTAGCTTTATTTCTTCATGGAAATCACTTTTGGACGTTTTGCTTAAAACCAAAATAAATGCTACACTAATGTCGGGATCCGAAGACTATAATTATTTATGATTGTAGAAATACTGTTTATTGTACAATTTTAGATCAAAATGTTAATGTATTTTATGCTTGTAACCATGTCAGAGAAAACTGGAAATGTCTCTTTTCTTACTTGTTTTCTTTTTCCTTATTCTTTTGCTCCCTCCC
>NW_015427285.1:0-1236 GCF_001527695.2 Protobothrops mucrosquamatus | reverse complement strand
CCTTCAATCCCATTGCTGATTCCTAAAGAAGAATCTATGTCAGTTAGTGAACTGCCTATAAAAGCATTTCCCACAGTTGTTGGCTATCTTTTGCACTCTTTCATGGTTGTAATAAGACAACCAAAGAGCTTGCAAGGGACTTAAAACAGGACACCATTGCTTCCTAACTGGTTCCCCTGTGCAACTTCTATTTTATGTATGAAAAAGGCAAAATGGAGAGTTCGGAGCTCCTTTAAAGC
The DNA here is from genome assembly GCF_001527695.2 of Protobothrops mucrosquamatus. Classification (NCBI taxonomy): domain Eukaryota; kingdom Metazoa; phylum Chordata; class Lepidosauria; order Squamata; family Viperidae; genus Protobothrops; species Protobothrops mucrosquamatus. The sequence goes on along the minus strand of NW_015427285.1, from coordinate 997 downwards.
AAACAACAAATTTCCCTATCTACAATATTTTGGTTCCCTACCTTCAGTTGCATTTTTATCCTGCCCCTTTATTCTCTTCTTCAACCATAGTTCAATCATATCAATCAATTATAGCTTCCTCAACCATTGAGACAGTAGGAGACTTCATACACCTTCTAGGTAGGTTAATTAGAATACTAAAATTATCATCATTAACAACATTTTAGCCATTGTCTATACACTGCAGGATGAAGGTCTCTTCTGCATGTTTCTAACCAATACGGTCCTGAGTTTGTTTGTTTTTTTGCCAATTGGGCCCAATTCTAAAATACATGAAAAAAATGCTACTCTTCTCTCTCCATGATTTGCCTACTGGGTTGAGTTCTCCGGTCCTATGCTAACCCCCCAAGTGCCCTCCATTGATGAAAATCTTCCTTCTTCAGTAAAAAAAGCTTTTTAAAAATATTTTTGTTGTGTGTGTGTTTTTTTTTTGCTTTGTTGTAGGGGTGTCAAACCGGTTGCATCATACAGAGGCCGTGCCCACCCGTTCCAGCAATGCAAAAAAAGTTGCAATACGTCGCAACATGTCACATGACACTGAGAGTTTGACACCCATGCTTTGTTACATTATTTCTGCTTTGTTTCCAAACCAGAATTGTAAGATTGGAGCAGGTAAGTAAGTAATAACACTAGAGGCTCTTGAAATGAATTTCTCATATTCATGAAATAATGGGCAACTCCAGAAACCTCTGTGACTTTCAAGAGCCTCTAAAGCACTTCCCAGATTCTTAATGGAAAAATGCCTGGAGTGTGATTCTCTTTTATCATAAAAAAAAGAAATACATCACAGATATTACACAATGTTATATCCCATCCCCCCACCCCCCGGACTTCCCAAACCAACCTAGGCTAATATTCAAATACAAGTAAACAAATATTAATATCTCTAACTCCAAAGTCTAAACTTAAACAATCCATCTCCTCCGTATTAATAAAAATTATTCATTTAGTTAGTTCT
>NW_015427284.1:0-1236 GCF_001527695.2 Protobothrops mucrosquamatus | reverse complement strand
AACTGGTCCAGAATGCGGCCGCGCGGGCGGTGTTGGGAGGGACTCGTCACTCCCATGTAACGCCGCTGCTGCGCGAGCTGCACTGGTTGCCAGTGGCCTTCCGGGTGCGCTTTAAGGTGTTAGTTACCACCTTTAAAGCGCTCCATGGCATAGGACCTGGCTACCTCCGAGACCGCCTTCTGCCACAGATTCCCTCCCACAGACCGGTACGCTCCCACAGAGTGGGTCTCCTCAGGGTGCCGTCGGCCAAGCAATGTCGGCTGGCGACCCCCAGGGGGAGGGCCTTCTCTGTGGGTGCCCCCACCCTCTGGAATGATCTACCCCCCGAGATCCGGATCATTCCGGATCTCCTTACTTTCCGCCGCGCCCTCAAGACATGGCTTTTCCAACAAGCGGGCCTGGCCTAGGGAGGATTTTTTAATTGGGTTTTTTAGAAATTTTAATCACCACAACACTAAAATATTGGTTTTAATTTGGTTTTATTCGGTGAGGTGTGTGGGTCTTTCTTTGTCTTTTAAATAATGTTGTGAGCCGCCCTGAGTCCTTCGGGAGAAGGGCGGGATATAAATTGAAATAATAATAATAATAATAATTCTGGACAAGGACGGAAAACTTAAAGACAGGCAAGTTCTTCAACAACAAGGTATTGACTTAACATGGTGGTCTTATTTGCAAATTCAAACAAGACATGAAAAAGATGCAAAATCAATGGGATTTTATAAAGAACAGACATTACTTGATAAAACACTTCTAAAAACGGACAAAAACTTGATTAAGAAGCTCTACAAATTTCTGCTAAACTCGAAGATGGAAGAAGAACAAGTAAAAGAAACAATGATAGTGTAGGCAAGAAATTTCAGGTATTCTATAGATCTAGAAGACTGGCAAAAGCTTTGGGATAGAAATATTAAACTTACTAAAGCAGCTTCATACAAAGAAAAATTATATAAAATGTTTTATAGATGGCACATGACACCAGTTAGATTAGCGAAAATGTTTAAAAATGTACTGAATATCTGTTGGGAATGTAAACAAACGAGAAATCCTTTGAATGTCCTGATTGTGGGAAAAGTTTCAGTTGCAATTCCCACCTGGTGACACACCAGAGGACTCACACAGGAGAGAAACCCTTTGAATGTCCTGATTGTGGGAAATGTTTCAGTGAGAATTCCAGCCTTGTGAAACACCAGAGGACTCACACAGGGGAAAAATCTTTCAAATGTCCAGTCTGTGGAC
>NW_015427283.1:0-1236 GCF_001527695.2 Protobothrops mucrosquamatus | reverse complement strand
CCCCCCCCCCCCCCCCCCCCCCCCGTGTTTGTGTGTGTGTGTGTCTGATTGTTTGTTTCAGATGTACTTCCTGCCTCCCTTGTAACATCCGACTATTATTCAGCTGTACATTCCTGGCAAACTCTGGCTTTTTCTAAGGCATTGTATTAAAACATAGTGGGGAACTAAAAACAAAACAAAGAAACCAGTCTGTTTAAAATGGTGCAATTCAGAGATATGCACAGGATATGATTAAAAAAAAACCAAGATGGAAAACAAAATGGTGCAATCAATGCTCTGCCTGGTTTTTCCCCCTTTTTCCCCTGTGTTTAGATTTTTAAAAAGATTTTTTTATCCTACCTTTATTATTTTTATAAGTAACCCAAGGCAGTGAAACATACATAATATTCCTTTCTTTTCCTATTTTCCTCACAACAACAACACTATGAGGTGAGTTGGGCTGAGAGAGAGTGACTGGCCCAAAGTCACCCAGCCAGCTTTCATCCCTAAGGCAGGACTAGAACTAACAGTCTCCTGGCGTCTTAACCACAAGACTAGGCCGGTTCTTGTTGCATGTAAAGGTTTAAACCAGGGGTAGGCAACCTTGGCTCTTTTATGACTTGTGGACTTCAACTCCCAGAATTCCTGAGCCAGCCATGCCGAGGGGAAAGGGACAAGTTTCCAAGCTGAGCCATGCTGGCTCAGGAATTCTGGGAGTTGAAGTCCACGAGTCATAAAAGAGCCAAGGTTGCCTACCCCTGGTTTAAAAGTTTCTCCTGTCCAGTCATGACCAACTCAAGGGGGCGGTGCTCATCTCTTGATTCTCAGCCGAGGGAGCCTGCATTGTCTGAGAGATGTTTCTGTCATCATCTGGCCAGCATGAAAATATGGAATGCAGTAACTTTCCCACCAAAATGGTACCTATTTATCTACTTGCATTTGTATGCTTTCAAACTACTAGGATGACAGGAGTTGGGGTGAGTAACAGGAGCTCATTCCGTCATGTGACTCTCGGGTCTTGAATCTGGGCTGTCAGCTTTCTGGCTCAGCGTCTTAACTATGAGCCGTCACATCGCCCTCTTGTTGTACGACTGCAGTATTGCAGGCTAATTCTGCTCACTGCCAGGAATTCGATTCTGACCGGCTCAAGGTTGACCCAGCCTTCCATCCTTCTGAGGTCATTAAAATGAGGACCTAGATTGCTAGGGGCAATAGGCTGAGTCTGTAAACCGCTTAGAGAAGGCTGTAAAGCACTGT
>NW_015427282.1:0-1236 GCF_001527695.2 Protobothrops mucrosquamatus | reverse complement strand
AAGAAGCTTCTTGGATGAGAAGCGAAACATTTTCAAAGAAAAGAAAAAACAACAACCAAGAAAGTCCAGTTGCCTTTAGAGAAATAAAAAGACTTCGGGATAACCAGGACCTGGATGATGGAGAATCTCCAGAGACATTTCCAGAGACAGTTGAATAAATCAACAATTGTAACCAACTCATTCAAACATGCACTTTTTTCAATTTAAAAATTGAGTGACTTAGCAGTGTGCGCATTAGGAAAGCCATCCTTCTATCTATTAAACTACAACTTTAAGAAGGGAAGCACAACAGAGAAAGATTGGGGAGATTCATTTAACTAATAATAGATCAGAATAAATAATAACAGGGGCCTTGGAGGTCTTCTAGTCCAACCCCCTGCTCAATCAGGAGTCGCTATGCCATTCCGGACAAACGGCTGTCTAGTCTCTTCCTAAATATCTCCAGTATTGGAGCATCCACGACTTATGAAGGCAAGCTGTTCCACTAATTAATTGTTCTCATGGTTAAGAAATGTCTTCTTAATTCTAGGCTGGTTCTCTCCTTGATTAGTTTCCATCCATTGCTTCTTGTCCTTCCTTCTGGTGCTTTGGAGAACATCTTGACCTCCTCTTCTTTGTGGCAGCCCCTCAAATATTGGAAGACTGCTATCATGTCACCCCTTACTTCTGCCTTTCTCTAGACTAGACATACCCAATTCCTGCAACCATTGTTCATATGTGTTAGCCTCCAATCCCCTAACCATCTTTGTTAATCAGATGAGAAACAAACACAGTGACAATATGTAGAGATCCTTTCTTTCCCGACTCTGCTGTTGGACCTCCTGTCATGATTCGGGACTGTATTCCAGGAGGGAATTGCTGGCCCTGCGCGACTCCCCCATCGCGCAGGCATGGCCCAACATGATTCTGAGGGCCGGCCTTAATGAAAGGGTTTGGAACCCCGAGAGGTGGCACTTAGCGGCAGCAGGGAGGGATCTAAGAAGGAGGAAACTATATACCTTCTTAGAGGGATGTTTTGCTAAATTTTTAGGGGGTTCGGGGTTGGCCCGAGGGGAACTTGGGGAGTCCTCTCGGAGGCCAAGGCCGGTCCCGTCGGGGGGGCACGGAGTGGTAAGGGAGGAAACTGGGGGGCTGGCGGAGGGTGGTGTGATAGGTACGGTTAGTGGGAGGGGCAGGTATGGCGGGAGCAGAGGACCATATCGGGTTTTGGGAGCACGCACACGCTACTTACAAGCT
>NW_015427281.1:0-1236 GCF_001527695.2 Protobothrops mucrosquamatus | reverse complement strand
GGGACGTTGCAAGAGTCCCGGGCATTTGCAGAAGCTGCCCGGGACCAGACTGAGCGGCGCCAGCCTTGTGCGCATGCGCAAGGCGGGAAAAGCCCGCCTCATGATTGGTTGAACTTGCCCGGGGATCAGAGGGTATAAATAGAGGCCTGCGTGCCTCTGCTCGGGTTGTTCGTAGAGTGGAGCAAACAATAAAGACTTGCTGGAGATGATTCGTCTCAAGAGCCATTATTCTCCGGACTTAACAGAAAGGGGCGCTGATCCTGGCGCTTCCGCTGAGCCCTCGCCTCCCCCAAGCATTTTTTTACTCACCTGCTTTTAGCTGCACTCGCTTTCTCCTTTTGCTTCTCTGCCTTCATTTGCTTCTCTGCCTTTGCCACATGTTTGTAAAAAAGAAAAAAAAGTTCCATGAGAGTTTCTAACTTTTCACGAGAAGTTAGAAAGTCTCATGGAACTTTTTTTTTGTCTCACAAACACATGAAGGCTGAGAAGGACAGGAGAAAGGGAATGCTGCTGAAAGCAGGTGAGTAAAAAAACACTTGGGGGAGGTGATGGCATCTGGGTGGGGGCGGGGGGACCCAGGCAATGCGTCACGCAGCTCCAGCAGAATCTCCACTGAAGACTGCTTGAGGCTGCTTGCCGCCCCCAAGGCCGCCAACAATCAGCTGGAGCTGCGTGCTTTGATCCTGGGCTCTCAGTAGGACCCAGGCAACGTGCAGTTCCAGCTGACTTTGCCACAAGCCTGTGCAGCGCTGCTGCCGCTTCACCTCATCCACTTTTACACTTTTTTTTACATTTTTTTTACATTTTTTTTTACATTTTTTTTTTACATTTTTTTTCAACCGGTCCTACGCATACCACCAGCCAGGTGCTCACGTACCACTGGTGGTACGCATACCACCAGTTGAAAAGCCCTGTCTTAGAAGATATATAATCCAATGAACGAAACTACAGTATGCCTGACAGATAGTCCTTCAGTCTCTACCTCAATATCTTCAGGAAAGAAACCATCCACCAGTTCTTGAGGCTATCTGATCCTGTTTCAAAGTAGTAAGAAAGTTTTCAGTAATAATTTTCTCCAAATTCTCTTTCTTGCAGTTTTCAGGAATATGCTTGGTGCTCAGACAAATCAGCCATCAATAGACCCACAGAGATAAACAACATTTATGCCCCATTCAAAAGAGACAATAAAAAAGTTAAGAAGGAAACAAGCAGACCAGAACACATCCTGTCCAGCAG
>NW_015427280.1:0-1236 GCF_001527695.2 Protobothrops mucrosquamatus | reverse complement strand
AAAAACGCTGATCTTCTTTCTTTAAAAGCAACAGCCAACTGAAAATGGAACACTTTTTCCATTCAGCAGCTCATTGTCTCATGTGATTACTTTTCAGTTTTTACACTGAAGGCAGTTGGGTGCAACTTTATTTTTGCCCAAATGTGATTCCTTCTGAAAGATCAGGATTCAATCTCCTTTCCAAAAAAAAAAAAAAAAACCTCATCTGAAGTCAGTTTTCTCAAGGGCATATTACTAAGATTCTAATGATGTCTTCCAGGTATAGTGAGATTTCAATTCCTGACACTTCCAGAGATAAATTCCTAGAGTGTTGTTTCCCAGCCCAGCAGAATGTGCAATAATGCCATAATGCACATTACGAGAAGAATTGGGACTCTAGAGAACAGCTGAAGCATGCAATTTCTTTGAAAGAATTTATTAACACCAGTTTGATTCTATCAGGTAATTATATCATACAATATACAGATTAATTTAAAAAGCAAGTATCTCATATAAGTTATTAATAAAGATCCACACAGTGAATCGATTCAGCTCTTCTATTTATTCTAGATAAATTTGTGTACTAATTGAAAGAGGATAAGATTTCACAGTCTTGAATCAGAATAAAAGTTGGAGAAAGATAACAAGGTACGATTTCAGAAACTCCAGCATTACATGGATAGAATTTATCCTGGAGCAGAATTCTCAAGACTTTGCGGGCCACATGTTAATAGTTTCTCAAAAAGTTCACTGTAACTTGAGTACCAATTACAGTAATTGTCCATCTTCTTCTCACTTTAAAATATGTTGTCAAAAATTCAGTCCAATCCTTCATGTTTCAGCAGATTCCCCAATAATGCCTCTGTATCCTTCTTTCTTCCATCACCGCATCCAATGTTTATTAAGAGGGATGGAACACCATGGCCATTCATGGGAGTCCATGGGAAAGGATACAGGTGACATTGTCAGTATCACAATGTCATGCAAATTACATAAACTGTGTGATTTGCGTCAGTCATGTCGCTTTTGCAAGCTGGAGTTTAGCAACATTCCACACCTGTTTCTTGACCTCTGACATGCCAGAAGACAACATCTTTCACAGCTATGAACAACGTATTTCCTTACACTCTTGCTGAAGCTCATCCCATTCTTTTTCTCAACTCCCAATCCCTTAAGTGAAATTTCTTGGAGGCCAAACCATTGCATATTTACTTGGAAGTAAGTCTCACAGAGTTAGTGGCTTTTTAGTAAGTTCTG
>NW_015427279.1:0-1236 GCF_001527695.2 Protobothrops mucrosquamatus | reverse complement strand
AGTCAAGTTCTCAGTTGAGGCACCAAAAATACCAGGTTCAACTAATCCTACTTTGGAGGCATTATGTAAGAACCTAGCTCTCTAGAAAAGCATCTAATGAAGTTTAATGACGTTTAATGAAGAGAAGGACGAGCGGGGACATGATAGCAGTGTTCCAATATCTCAGGGGCTGCCACAAAGAAGAGGGAGTCAAGCTATTTTCCAAGGCGCCTGAAGGCAGGACAAGAAGCAATGGGTGGAAACTAAGCAAGGAGAGAAGCAACCTAGAACTAAGGAGAAACTTCCTGACAGTTAGAACAATTAACCAGTGGAACAACCTGCCTCCAGAAGCGGTGAATGCGCCAACACTGGAAGTTTTTAAGAAGAGACTGGACCGCCATTTGTCCGAAATGGTATAGGGTTTCCTGCCTGAGCAGGGGGTTGGACTAGATGACCTCCAAGGTCCCTTCCAACTTTACTATTATTATTATTATTATTATTATTATTATTATTATTATTATTATTATTATTATTATTATTATTAATGCTTGAATGTGAATTTGAATTTGAAAATTCGGACAAACAATGTGATATATCTGACTTAGACCCCTCAATAGCCATCAGGGCTCATTTTAGTGGTTCTCTTATTTCTTGAACAATTAAACATGCAGCTAGATACAGATCATGCAAAATCATATGAAGAGCTATGTTACTTTAAAAAAAAATGTTCCTCAGTCAGCTTTCAGTTAGGATTGTAACAATGGAAAAAGTTGTAATTGTATTACTTAGCTGCTGCTGTTTCAACAGCGAAGCTCTCAGTATCTTGTCTTATGAAATTCAAAGAATAGTCTACATAAAATACTTAAAGGGAATTAAGTGCCACTTCAGCACACGTGAAGAGTTTTATAGTTCTGAGATACATTGTCTAGTGTAGAGATTTTTTTTTTTTTTTTTTTCAATATAAAATTTTATTGCTTTTATCATAAACAAAAAAATACATCACAAGTATTACACAATGATTTATCCCATCCCCCTACCCCCCAGACTTCCCAAACCAAACCTAGGCTAACATTCAACTACAGGTAAACAAATATTAATATCTCTAACTCCAAACTCTAAACTTAAGCAATCCATCTCCTCCGTGTTAATAAAAATTATTCATTTAATTGGTTCTTCAAATACCCAAAATCTATACCATTTCAGCAAGATAGTTTAACAGCATCCCTTACTTATACAAAAAAAGAAAAGAAAAAAAAA
>NW_015427278.1:0-1236 GCF_001527695.2 Protobothrops mucrosquamatus | reverse complement strand
CGGCTCATGATTAGAACAAGTATAGGTCCTTGAATTATATGTGGGTATCTGTGAATACGCTTCTGAACAAGATCATCCGTTATATTGTTTTTGGGGTTAGGAATACGAAATATGTTTAGTTTTAAACTCATTACAGCTCTAAACCTGGGGAAGTCCCCCTTTTTGACCGGGACACTGCTATTTTGAGTGAAAATGGGCCATTTTGAGCATTTTGAAAGCACGCAAGTTCAATACAGAACTGGCTTCAGCTGAGATATATCTGCCTTGAGTCTGAAATGCCTCTGACATGTCCAAAACAACCCACTTTGCACTCTTCTGCACTTAAAATATGTCTATTGAGCTAATTCAGAATTAAACTTCTGCAGACTCCTATGACAAACATAACTCCCAATTCCACCAGAGCTGGCGCTAAGACTGATAAGATGAGACTCCAACTTCTGGACATCAGCCCGTTGTCTTCTATTGCCTTTTAACATGCCAAAATGCATACACACCCTGCCTTCATACTGCTTGGTAAATTCCAGGCATTGATGACAGCAGAAAAGGCTGCAAAAGAAGCAATGGGCCCTTATTTTGCCTTAATTGGTATGTCACTTCAAAGAGCAGAATTTCCAGGACAGTAGCAGGATTCAATTTTCCACCCATCATCTATCTATCTATCTATCTATCTATCTATCTATCTATCTATCTATCTATCTATCTATCCATCCATCCATCCATCCATCCATCCATCCATCCATCCATCCATCCATCCATCATCTATCTTGCCATCCATTTATCCATCCATCTATCCATGTACCCATCCATCCATGTACCCATCCATCCATGTACCCATCCATCCATCATCCATCATCCATCCATCCATCCATCCATCCATCCATCCATCCATCCATCTATCTATCTATCCAGAAGCTAAATGGACAGTTTCATTATGCAGTAGATAGAATGCTCTCCTCCATCTTCCCTGAATTGAGATGGTCCTATTCATCTCTTTGTTCAAGACTATCTTGATGTCTCTCCCAGAAATACTCTGGAGAATTTATATTTATTTATTTATATTTGAATTTATATCCCGCCCTTCTCCCGTAGGACTCAGGGCGGCTGACAATCTATTTAAAATACATACAAAACAATACAAATTTAAAATTAATTAAAAAGAATATTAAATATTTGTCGAATTTAAAATATAATTAAAACCCCCCTAAAAATTACCCTAGGCCAGTCCTGCAAGCTGGA
>NW_015427277.1:0-1236 GCF_001527695.2 Protobothrops mucrosquamatus | reverse complement strand
CAAAGTCTTACATTTGGGCAGGAAAAACCAAAGGCACAAATACAGATTGGGCGATACCTGGCTTAAAAACAGTAACTGTGAGAGAGACTTTGGAGTCCTAGTGGATGAACCACTTGACTATGAGCCAGCAGTGTGCAGCAGCAACCAAAAAAGCTAATACAATCCTGGGTTGAATAAACAGAGTCATAGAATCAAAATCACTTGAAGTATTAGTACCGGTTTATAAAACCCTAGTAAGACCACACCTGGAATACTGCAGCCAATTTTGGTCACCATATCACAAAAAAGATGTTGAGACTTTGGAAAAAATTCAGAAAAGAGCAACTAAGATGATCAAAGGCCTGGAGACTAAAACATATGAAGAACAGCTTCGGGACTTGGGTTTGGCTAGTCTAAAGAAAAGAAGAAATAGGGGAGACATGATAGCAGTGTTCCAGTATCTGAGGGGCTGCCACAAGGCAGAGGGGGCCAGTTTGTTCATCAAAGCACCAGAGGGAAGGACGAGAAACAATGGTTGGAAACTGATCAAAGAGAGAAGCAACCTGGAATTAAGGAGAAACTTCCTGACAGTGAGGACAATCAATCAGTTGAACAACTTATCCCCAGAAATTGTGGGCACTCCATCATTGGAGATTTTTAAGAAGAGACTAGACATTCACCTGTCTGAGATGGTATAGGTTCACCTGCTTGAGCAGGGGGCTGGACTAGAAGACCTCTAACATCCCTTCCAGCTCTATTCTATTCTATTCTATTCTATTCTATTCTATTCTATTCTATTCTATTCTATTCTATTCTATTCTGAATGTCAGAAAGGAGGAGCGGAATTCTGCTAGGCTGAATAGTTTTTCAGCTCTGCCTTTAATGTCTCCTCTTAGAGAAAAAATCAGGAGAAAGGGAAAAACTGAGATAGTAATAGCACTTAGACTTATATACCACATCACAGTGCTTTACAGCCCTCTCTAAGCGGGTTTACAGAGTCAGCATATTGCCCCCAACAATTGGGTCCTCATTTTACAGACCTCAGAAGGATGGAAGGCTGAGTTACTCTTGAGCCGGTGAGAATCAAACTGCCAAACTGCAAGCAGCCGTCAGTCAACAGAAGTAGCCTGCAGTACAGAATTCTAATCACTGCACCATCAGAAGCCCCACTGTAGGATCTTGCAATACCTGAAAATGGCCTTTTATGATTATTTGTTTTCACTTCTTACTGCTATCAAATCCAAAGATGAAAGAAAG
>NW_015427276.1:0-1236 GCF_001527695.2 Protobothrops mucrosquamatus | reverse complement strand
CAGCTGACTATGCCGGGGCGCCGGCAACCACAGCCACTCGGTCTTGGAAGGGTTGAGTCTAAGTCTGTTCCTTCCCATCCAGACCCGTACGGCCTCCAGGCAACGGGCCATCACGTCAAGGGCATCGTTGGGGTGACCCGGGGTGGAGATGTACAGCTGAGTGTCATCAGCGTACTGATGGAACTCCACCCCAAAGCCCAAAGGTTATTGAGGATTGTTATGATTGACTTAGCTGTATTGAAATGTATTAACTTGAATATAATATGTTACTAGAGGGAAAAGAGAGGGGATTTTTAATGATTTAATCTGAACTTTATGAGTATGATTTTCTTTGTGGACAATTGATTGCCCTGCCACCACGTTGATTCTTAAGCACTTGTTTGTAAAATGAAAAAACTAAAAAAACTTGTTTTAAAAAAAAAATATCAGTATTAAATCTTCAACGGATGCTTATCACATTCTACAAGTTCTTCATATTTTTAACTTTGAAGAATACAGCACTGTGACTCAGATGATTGATATTCTCTGAGCTAGAACACATACTTGAAAAAAAATGTACTGATATACACTAAGCCAAAGCAGTTTACAGGAATTGCAAGATGAAGCAGCTAATGCCTAATAAACTTCAGGAATGTCTATCCATATATTAAACAAATATTAATGCTTTCTCAACTGATCTTGCCTAAAGATTTGAAAGGAATAAAAATGTATCTTATTTTTCATAAATGTGTAGGAAACTGCTTTGTTCAGACAATTTAGGTCCATCTATCTCAATAATATCTGGTTATTGGTTAGCAATGACTTTCCAGCATTTCAATTCAGAGACTTTTCTAAATGCTACCTGTAAACACCAGAACTGAAGTCAGCATGTGCTACATGGAAAACGTGTATTCTGTGACTCGTCTAACGTTTTCTTGGTGGTGTTGTCACCATTAAAGCTCTGTATGATTTAAGAAATAATTATCTTAATCAAAAAACACTGTTTATACCCAGTGGTTTTTGCTTCCACAGTGAAATTGGGGAAAGCAAGTTCTGCCTCTTAAGGAATATTATATTTGTAAACCACATTAATGAGCCTTCTCAATTATAGATACTCTTCTTTGGAAATAGCATTTCTCTTAAAATTAGATTAAATTAAAATTAGGCTCCCACTCTAACTGGCTTTTGTGAAGTCATAAAGACTGGTTTATCTAGACAGCTTTGGGAATATATTAGTGATGATGGTAAATCTCCTGC
>NW_015427275.1:0-1236 GCF_001527695.2 Protobothrops mucrosquamatus | reverse complement strand
CGTGCCACCCTGCCAAATTTCTTCTTGGAAATCAGTTCAGCGGGCTAGAAATGTGTCCTGTTCAAAAGGCAAAGGCTGCTTGGTCAACTTTGCCTGTCCAAATGCCGGGAAAGGGCGAGAAGAATTTAGAGCCTGCCAAGATTCAGGAATCTGCCTCTTCATTTTTTAGCATTTGTCCCTCAGATTCCCTTATTCATACTTGTTTTTACTGCTAATATTTAGAAGAGTGTCTCTCAACCTTGGCAAGTTTAAGACACGCGGACTTCAACTCCCAGAATTCCCCAGCCTGCATAGAATTCTGGGAGTTGAAGTCCACATGTCTTAAACTTGCCAAGGCTGAGACCCTGTTTTAGAACCTGCCCTTTATTCAGTCACAGTTTTGTGAACTCTTCCTCTTCCCGCCACGTATTCAAGATGGGCAGTGATTAATATTGATATGTTATTTATATGTAAGGAATAGGATGTAGGTTTATACATATGTTGTATATAGCATGTTCAAATGTGTGTTGTGTATCTGTACACTTCTGAGAGTAAGCAACACAATTTCATTTTTAATGTGTGCCAGTGTCCCCATAGTGAAAAATGACAATAAAAGTTATCTGTCTATCTATCTGTCTGTCTGTCTGTCTGTCTGTCTAATCCATCCATCCATCCATCTATCTAATCCATCCATCCATCCATCCATCCATCCATCCATCCATCCATCCATCCATCCATCCATCCATCCATCCATCTATCTATCTATCTATCTATCTATCTATCTATCTATCTATCTCCTGAATCCATCCATCCATCCATCCATCCATCCATCCATCCATCCATCCATCCATCCATCCATCCATCCATCCATCCATCCATCCATCCATCCATCCATCCATCCATCCATCTATCTATCTATCTATCTATCTATCTATCTATCTATCTATCTATCTATCTATCTATCTCCTGAAACCAGAGTATGGTGCAGCCCCCCTCCACACACACACTTCATGGTCTTTTGTGGGACCAGCCCCCTTGGTGGAGAGTTGCCCCCGGATGTGGCCCATGTGGCACAGTGCAGCCAAGGACATGGCAGCCGGGCAGCGGGGACAAGACTCTGCCCTTGCACCCCATCACATGCAGATGATGCTACGGAGGGCATGGCCACCATGGCGCTGCTGGGCTACCTGGGCGATATGCGGCGGGCCATGGAGGCGGTGGTTGGCCCCACGGGTGGGGTGGGGTGTGGAGTGGGGG
>NW_015427274.1:0-1236 GCF_001527695.2 Protobothrops mucrosquamatus | reverse complement strand
CAAAGTAAGGGAATCCATGAATCTGATCTTTCCCTTTTAATGCCATTACTAGTTAAAAATATTGTTCTGAACAGTTCTTCCTCAAATATATTTCTCAGTAAAGAATCACATTTTTAATAAAAAGCTCATGAAGATTATGAGCCATGAAGCACACACCAAAATGTGACCATTTGTCAAATGATTTCACAATTTTCTCATCCATTTTGAGCTTCCTTACATCACAATAACTTGATGAGCTATGTAACATGTGCCTGTGAGCTGTAATTTACTTGAAAATTCTTAAAACCCAATCCAATTTAAACCCCTTCCTAATTCTTAATTTTGTGTGAAATTGTGTACAGACTATGTGTGAGTGCTGGTATAGGCAGGCAGGATTTAAATAAACCAGTACATCTAAATATGCAAAATGGTAAACTTTGGAATTGTGTGTTTCTCTAATTGTAATATCTATGATGGGGACGGATAGTCTTTATATTCTAAAATGGTTTTCACTTTTCTTAAGATAGCAAGTTTACACCTTGATCTAACTCGGTCATTTAAAGCCCATGAGTTTCATTCACTGACAATGACAGCTGTGCCAGGTATAGCAAGAATCTGGTTAGATTGATCCATGTTCCTGTAATCTCCTGATCCAATAATGGCCTTTGAATACAGTCCATATTGGCTACAGCAGTGTCAGCATGGGGATGGGGATCCAAACAGGCAAATTATGATTGCAGCATTGTTGAAGTCCTGCCTCTGTATACTTGAGAGCATTTGTACATTCAAAAATCTTGCCTATTTTGATCTATCCCTTTCCCCAATAGACACCAGTAATTAATGTACACTATGTCTAAAATACTATTTTTCAAGTAGGATACCCTAGATGCCTAGGCTTTATTTTTTATTTATTTAATATTTTTTAGGAATTACACATTTGGTGTAACGAGAACTGCATAATGCCATTACAAATGTTTGATGTTCTGGAAGTTTCTCAAGACCTGATTATGCCATCAATGCTAGGGATTGTTTAGGTAGCTCCACCATTGTAGATATACTTTTAGTTATAATTTCTCCACTTCCAATGCTAATTGCTCTATATTTAAGTATCTTTTTATATGTGTATTGTTGTTTTAATTGACTCTTGTACGCTTCCTAGAGTCACTTCTCATGAGAAGAATAACTACTGAATATAAATTTGATGAATAAATAAATAAAAACCCACATATTACTTAAAACTGCAGGGGCATCTTCACG
>NW_015427273.1:0-1236 GCF_001527695.2 Protobothrops mucrosquamatus | reverse complement strand
ACCCCATTTGGGGTCGATCGACCATTTCACGGGGGTCGCCAAGCAAGGCTGTCCGCCATTTTTTTTGTCCATTTTTTTTGTCCGCCATTTTTTTCCCCTTTTCCGGCGGGTGCCTTACCTCCCTTGGGCTGGGCCAGCTGGTGGTCGGCCTGCTCCGTCTCTGCCGCTTGCCAGCTACGCCTCGGCCGGCGCAGGGGGCAGAACCACGCATGCGCGGCGCTCCCGGGCAGGGAAAGTCCTTGACTTACAACCGGTTGGGTAGTCCTCGACTTACAACCGGTCTAGTCCTCGACTTATGACCATTTTAGTCCTCGAATTACGACCGCGTTAGTCCTCGACTTACGGCCGGTTGGGGTCGCGGCATTGAAAAGGTTGAGAACCACTGGGCTAGCAGGTTTGAACAGAGTTGGAACAACAGCCTTGATCCTCTTTCTGTGGGTCTGTATTTCAACAGTCTCTTGTTCAGAGTCTCTATGAGGACGAACGCCGAGTGGTGTGGACCCAAGAGGGTGTGTGTGTGGGGGGGGGGGGGTGTGATAGGAGGCAGGAAGAGATGGTGGTAAGAATAAAAGCTGCAAATGTTTAAAAAAAAAAAAAAGAGCAATTCCAGATAACCAGCCTGTTAGCGCTCCGGACTTAAAAGGTCCTTAATCATCTAATTACGCTGAAGGAGGTTGAGGTTGTTTTGTTTTTTTCATCTCGCCGTGTTGCGCTGGCCTCCGAAATGGGGGGGGGGCTCTGAGAAAGAGAAGGAGATGAAAAGGGGTGGAAATCTGAAAGAAGCAAAAAAAAAAAAAGGGGGGGGGAGAAACTTGCAGGCTACAAGGGGTTCCAACTCCTTCCTTTCCTCCAGCCACATAAAAGGACCGAGAACTTCAAATGTTGTTTCATCGCGTTCAGCTGGCAGAGATACCCCATTCTTTCTAGCCAGCTGCCGCAGGCTCAGAATCCTTCAAGTGGCCCCTTCAGGTTCAAATGCGCTGATTTTCTTTGTCCCCCCCCTTTTTTTTCCCCCTCTCCTCTCCCCAAAGCTGCCACTTCAGGAGCCGGATTTTGCTGGCCTCAAAAAGTGTCGTCAAGAGACCCTCTGGTGGGTGGGTGGGAGATAAAGAGAATTCTTGGCAGGTGCAAGGCAGAGCCAGGTGGGAGGGGGGGAGAGGAGGGCAAGATGGGGGAGGGCGGGTCAAAAAAAAAAAGTCAAGATGCAACCGTCCAATGGAAGGCTGTCTCTCTCTC
>NW_015427272.1:0-1236 GCF_001527695.2 Protobothrops mucrosquamatus | reverse complement strand
TACTTGAAAAATGTGACATTTCCATTTCATGCATTCTCTCATTTCAACAGTATTTTATTGTTTTAAAGATCAGCTAGATGAAAGTTTTCCTCTGTCTCCTTCCCTCTTTCCTTATCTTCTGAAGACTGATATCTTCTGCTGAATTATACACTGTGCACACATCTGTGAGAAGCACTTCATTTATAGTAGCTATGTTTTTTATATCGAGAATTAGAAGGAACATTTTTATATTTAGGTCTCAGAATGCAAGAAGAAAAGGTTGTAAACTCTTGGAATTAATTTTACTGTTTACTTCATTTTCTTTTCCCCACCTTTCATTTCTTTTGTTCTTCTAAAAGCAAAAGGAACAATTCAGGCACAACTTTCGGAAGAAACAGGAAAGCTAATGAGAAGCTCCAGGTGATATGTAGTTATTTTTACCTCTGTGGTGTGCTCTTTTAAAACATTCTTGTTTTACTGTCACAGATGGCAAAGTTAAAATTAAGAAGAAGTAGAAACACTCAGAGAATTTGGAAGAAACCAAATCTTAATTGGCTTGTTGAATCTAGGTTGCAATGTGCCCAAATTGAAAAGCAGGTTGTAAGGGTCTTAGCAAATGTCTCTTAGTATCTTAGACAAAGTCAGGATACATAACCAAATGGAAAATATTGCAAATATAGATACTTTGCATATGTAGATACTCCCAGTACAGGTAGTCCTCGACTTATAATTATATGTTTAGTGATTATTTGTAGTTACAGTGGTATTAAAAAAAAGTGACTTTCAATCGGCCCTTATACTTACAACCATTGCAGTATCCCCACAATCATATGATCAAAATTTGGGAACTTGGCAATCAGGATGTATTTATAATGGCTGCAATATTCTGGGGTCATGTGATCATCATTTGTCACTTTCCCAGCTGGCTTCTGACAAGCAAAGTCAATGGGAGACGCTTCATTTGTTTAACAATTGCATGTTTCGCAACAACTTCAGTGATTCGCTTAACAAGCATGGCAAAAAGAGGTGGTAAAAATGGAGGCGATTCACTTAACAACCATTATTATTATTATTATTATTATTATTAATTTAATTTCTATACCGCCCTTCTCCCGCAGGACTCAGGGCGGTGCACAGCATATTAAAACAGATACACATATCAATAAAAATAAAAACCCCTCTAAAACCAAATTAAAACCAAATATTCGAAGCTGTGTTCCAATTAAAATTATACTTAAAATCGTCCCTAAATAAAAT
>NW_015427270.1:0-1237 GCF_001527695.2 Protobothrops mucrosquamatus | reverse complement strand
CAATTTATGGATATCCAGGGTGGGGCACAAACAGGAAGGAGGAAATGTATTCTGAGTCAATTCTTAAAATTCCAGCTAACTGAGGAAGCTGACTGTAGCTCTTCTTGGATAGGATTGTGCAACGAAAGCCTGAAAATGTTGCAATACAGCTAAGTACTCAACATACGGCCATAATGGAGCCTACCCATTAAGATCGTATGTCATGATAGTTGTAAGATGGGTCACTCATGTTCCCAACTTGATTTTACAACCTTTTTTTGCAGTAGTTGTTAAATGAACCTGGCAGTCATAAAGCAAAAACTGGTCATAAAGTGAATGCTGAAGTAGTTAAGTAAAACAGTGGTTTGCTACGGACACAGTTTTGCTGAAAACCAGAGGTAAGTTCCAGATTTTGGCAAAACCATCATAAAATGTGGTCACAGTGCTTTACAGCCCTCTCTAAGCAGTTTATAGAGTCAGCATATTGCCCTCAACAACCTGGGTCCTCATTTTACCAACCTCGGAAAGATGGAAGGCTGAGTCAACCTTGAAGCGGTCAGGATCGAACTGCGGACAGTGAGCAGAATTAGCCCGCAATACTGCATTCTAACCATTGCCTCACCAAGGCTCTTATTGTGGCGCAGTGGTTAGAATGCAGTCATGGATGATACCTTCCTTTCCCAAGGATCATAATTGTTATGATAATGATTGTTAAGGATAATGATAATGATTGTTAAGGATTATCTCACATGTCTTGCTTGTTGCAGTGTTGTGGCTGCAATATTTTCTTGCATACCAAGCCTATACTAAAATAGGCTATGTGGCCAAAATGTGGCAATACAAAATTATGAATGGGACAGGTTGGCTTTCAGGCATCTTTATCATGTCAGCATTTGTCAGCCATTTCTAAGCTGCCAAAAAGTAGGCCCATACAAAGCTTGGTATATTTCTGCATCACCGCAGATCTAAAATTTGGGATGATGTGCTGAAAGGTTGATGTGATCGTTTACCTAGCATGCTTCAGAATTAAAACAACAACAACAACAACATAAGGACTATTCCGGATTATTCCGGATCTCCTTACTTTCCGCCGCGCCCTCAAGACATGGCTTTTCCAACAAGCGGGCCTGGCCTAGGGAGGATTTTTAAACTGGGTTTTTTAGAAATTTTAATTATCACAACACAAAAATTTTGGTTTTAATTTGGTTTTATTCGGTGGGGTGTGTGGGTCTTTCTTTGTTTTAATAATGTTGTGAGC
>NW_015427269.1:0-1237 GCF_001527695.2 Protobothrops mucrosquamatus | reverse complement strand
TTTAAAACAATCCCACATAAATACCAAATACAAATCTAAAATAATTAAAAATAAATATTTGAATTGGCCGCTCTATTAAAATTTTGTTAAAACCAATTAAAATACCCCTAGGCCAGTCCTGCCTGCTGAAACAGCCAAGTCTTGAGGGCGCGGCGGAAGGAGGGGAGATCCGGAATCACCCGGATCTCTGGGGGCAGCTTGTCCCCCGATTGAGATTCGGGTCCCGATTGAGCTTGCAGATTGAGGACTACCTGTATAGTTTTGGTAATATTTATAGTGTGAATCTTTTGCTGTGCATATTGGCAGATGAAATTATTGTATCATCGCCTCTTCGAAATGAAAAAAATATGGGTGGATTGTTTGGAAAACAAGTTGGATATATTTATATATACAGTGGAAACCAGACCACTTCGGGTCATGTGACAGACCACTGCAAATCATGGACTTCCCCTTGTCCTGAAGACTGGGTAAGTTGTTTGTTAACTACACTTAAACTAGTTTTAAAAAAACTAGTTTTAAATTATATGTTTATTTAAATGTAAAACACTACGTTTAAAATACCTTTTAAAAGTTAACTCTGATATTACATAAAACTAAGCAGCAATATAATAGCACAACCATATTACTGCTTTATAATAAAACTGTATTATTTCAGAAACATACCTAATCTATTACATATACGGTATGTTGTGAAGCTGAAGAATAAAAGCTATACTAAGTTACCTAAAAAGAAACAAAACAAAACCTAACAAAAATAAGGCTTCAAAAAAGGTGGAAAAAAAATACCTGACTATACTAACTAAAAAAAGCAAAACACCTACTAAACATTTATCTTTTTTACACACAAGGACACAAATTGATTAAAACATATGCATGTGTACCAAAAATTGTATGATTGTATACTGCTCCTGCTCAGCAGATAGTACCATTATATAGAATCAGTTTCTGCACTGAAATGAGTTTCCATAGTAGAAATCAGGCATATTCATCAACTCAGAAACCCTTTAGAAATATTTGTAATTTATTATTGTACTAGTAAAAAATAATGGTAGCCTTTCATTCTTTTCTCTTTTTTCCTTTCCCAGGCACAGTATGTTATCATCTCTCCAGAGGTATGATAATAAAATGTTTTGATGGGATTATTGCTTTAATTTAACCTGAACACTAAGGAATCTTTAACTGTTAAATTGTCAATTGATTAAAATATTAAAACACCCAATTACTTGAGCTTCAAGTT
>NW_015427268.1:0-1237 GCF_001527695.2 Protobothrops mucrosquamatus | reverse complement strand
TTGAATGAAAGAAGATTCAAGATAGACAAAAGAACATCCTTTGCACAGCATACAGTCAGCATATGGAATTCCTTTCCCTGAGATGTAGCAATGGCTACCAAGCTGGACAGCTTTAAAAAGGGATTAAACAAATTAATGGAGGATAATACAATTAATGATGCTTGTATGCTTCTTTCAGATCTGAGGTAGCCTGCCTCTGACTGCCAGTCATTGGGGAACAATAACAGAGAAACACTGTTGCTTTCATGGCCTGTTTACAGTATGTATTCCCATAGGAACTATAGGCACAGGATGCTACATTAGGCAGCTTTTTAGTCTGATCCAGCACAGTTGCCTTTAATACTACATTAACAAAATAATGTTCATCTAAATTGAACCATATGTCTAAAAGGAAGCTATCACAAAATTAAGAGTAGCGAAGTACTCATCAGGATTATTATATTAATCTTGATTTGTGGAGGAGCTGCATTCATGGTTCTCTTTGTATGAACATGTACAAAATATAATAATAATAATAATAATAATAATAATGATGATGATGATGATGATGATGATGATGATGATGATGATGATGATGATGATGATGATGATGATGTTGGAAGGCAAGTCATATCAACCAGAATCTCTCTAGTTTTACTTATTATGCCTTCCTGAGAGATCTGCATATATGTTGTCAAAGCGGTCTCTTGTATACCAAAACCACTGCATGTTTGCTCTAGTAGAAATGTGTGAGATGATTCTGAAAGCTAACCAGACTTGCATTTCATAGAATTCCAAGAAGCAAGAACTTTTAAACCTGAGTTTGTGTCTTCCCTTAGCTTTCACACAAAAGTTCAAAGTCATACAGTCTTAGATTTAAAAAAAAACTGGCCCAAAGCATTTCCAATATAGGTAAAAGGATCAGGTTATCTGGGTAGTCATAAGAAGGGATGAGTTTAAAGTTCTAAGTCAGTCTGTTACAGATATTGTTTCAACACTTGAAAGTTCTCAGGTTGAGATCTCCAGCCCATCACAAATGGCACTGGTCAAGGCTGCAGATTTTAGATTTAGATTTTAGATTTTATTAAATTTATACCCCGCCCTTCTCCCGGAGGACTCAGGGCGGCTTACAGCCAGTTTAAAACAGTAATACAATACAAAATTTAAAAAGATTAAAAATAAATATTTAAATTTGGCCGCTTCTACTAAAAATTTAATTTAAAACCCCTTTAAAATACCCCTAGGCCAGTCCTGCCTG
>NW_015427267.1:0-1237 GCF_001527695.2 Protobothrops mucrosquamatus | reverse complement strand
TCTGGAATGAACTACCCCCCGAGATCCGGATGATTCCGGATCTCCTTACTTTCCGCCGCGCCCTCAAGACATGGCTTTTCCAGCAAGCGGGCCTGACCTAGGGAGGATTTTAGGTAGGGATAATTTTAAAAGTATTTTAATCGGAAACACAGCTGGTAATATTTGGTTTTAATTCGGCTTTTATCGGGGTTTATTTTTTGTACTTCTGTATTTTTGTATTTTGTATTTTTTGTATTTTGTGTACTATTTGTTTTTAATATGCTGTGAACCGCCCTGACTCCTATGGGAGAAGGGCGGTATACAAATTAAATTATCTAATCTATCTAATCTAATAGAATAGAATAGAATAGAATAGAATAGAATAGAATAGAATAGAATAGAATAGAATAGAATAGAATAGAATATATGGAATGGAATGGAATGGAATGGAATGGAATGGAATGGAATGGAATGGAATGGAATGGAATGGAGAATAGAATAATAGAATAGAATAATAATAGAATATAGAATAAAATAGAACAAGAATAGAACAGAACAAGAACAGAATAGAGTAGAGTAGAGTAGAGTAGAGTAGAGTAGAATAGAATAGAATAGAATAGAATAGAATAGAATAGAATAGAATAACAGAGTTGGAAGGGACCTTGGAGGTCTTCTAGTCCAACCCCCTGCTCAGGCAGGAAGCCCTATACCATTTTGGACAAATGGCTGTCCAGTCTCTTCTTAAAAACTTCCAGTGTTGGAGCATTCACAGCTTCTGGAGGCAGGTGGTTCCACTGATTAATTGTTCTAACAGTCAAGAAATTTCTCCTTAGTTCCAGGTTGCTTCTCTCCTTGATCAGTTTCCATCGGTTGCTTCTCGTCCTGCCTTCAGTTCCTTTGGAGAAT
Source organism: Protobothrops mucrosquamatus (assembly GCF_001527695.2). Lineage (NCBI taxonomy): Eukaryota > Metazoa > Chordata > Lepidosauria > Squamata > Viperidae > Protobothrops > Protobothrops mucrosquamatus. Next base: position 352 of record NW_015427267.1, on the reverse strand, counting down.
AGCTTGACTCCCTCTTCTTTGGGGCAGCCCCTGAGATATCGGAACTCTGCTCTTATGTCACACCCTGGTCCTTCTCTTCATTAAAACTTGGCCAACTGTTTTTAAAAAATATTTTTCTTTTATACACGTATAACCTTATGCTGTGTTTTTCTATTGCTGATTTCCCTCGTATATCTGTCTCTCCTCAGGTTCGTGGGCCGCCCTGGCCAGTACGTCTACATGTTTGCTGGTTACCGGATGGAAGAGGTAATCGCCCACACTCACAACCTATTCATTAAGTGGCCGTTGGAAGTTACAACAGGACTGAGAAAAGTGACATATGAGCATTTTTCACACTTACGACCGTTGCCGC
>NW_015427265.1:0-1237 GCF_001527695.2 Protobothrops mucrosquamatus | reverse complement strand
TATTAAAATAGAACAAAGTAATTTTTGTAGAAAAAAGTGCTGTCAAATAATCTTCTCTTCCCTCTCATTTTTATTACATCTCCTTTGCAACCTAACATCATTTCAGTTTTTCATATTTCATTTCAAGTGCTTGATTTGTTACCAGGACTATGCATGGCAATATTTATCTTCTATTCTTGAGTCTTAGGTATTTTTTTTTAAAAAAAGCTTTTTTCTAGATATCACAATATCTAGAAGGATAAACAATAGTGTGCTGATTGTTCTTGAAGACAAATAGCACTATTTCCTCCTATGCTCTCTCCCTCTCCAAACATAATACTCCATACTGACTCCCCTTACAAATAATTGTTCTTATCAACAAAACCCACTCTCTTTATCCATCCATCCATCCATCCCTCCTTCTGGTCCTTTTTTCCAGTGTGTTCAAATACAATATACAGTAAAAAAACAAGCTGAGAAGGAAGGTTTCTACTTTCAGACTTCTAAGCAATTTTCCAGCAAAATAGCCTTGGTAAGAAAATACATGTATATACTTATACAAATACAATGAACTAAATATTGATAACACTTAGGAGCAATATTTCCTTTATCTAAGCATATTCACTGGACACATATGCAATGATGCAGCAAATAATGTAAGGAGAAATTAAGAAAAATGTTAAGAGTCTATATATTTTTTCACGAAAATAATTCAGCTTAGAAGACTGAAAATTCTAAACTTTGTATTTTTTTTTAATTTCTAATCAATGCAGGAAACGTTTATTGTTGAAGAGGTTAAAATATAATAAGCTCTTTTTTAATGCCATTCTGTCTCTCACAGATATTATTATAGGCATGCGAAAAGAGACAACTTGGCACCAAATAAAGATTTTTAACAAGAGCTCACAGTTCAAGCACAAAAAGTAGCACAGAGCTGTCTGAAGAAAAAGTGCAGCAGTGCTAGAAAATCAATAGTCTTGACTTTTGAATACAGATCTATTTGTTTCTCCAGCAGTACTCCCAACTGGCAATAGGTTTCAAATGATAGAAATAAACTACAAGAGGTAGTTTATCAATAGCACTTGATTTGCAGCAGACTTCAACATTACTAATTTCATGCAAGTGAAATTAGGTATATGATTCAGATCCTGTGGGATGAGGTGGAACACGATCGGTGGTCTAGAAGGCAAAAGATCTAGGTGAACTTTTAGGTCTTTTCAATACTATCTCAACTTTCTAAAAATAACATCCCCACAAT
>NW_015427264.1:0-1237 GCF_001527695.2 Protobothrops mucrosquamatus | reverse complement strand
AAATGTTTTTTTAATTGTTAAAACATAGATATGAATAAATGCTCTTTATTCAAGACACTTACATTCAGCAGCTAAGAGCTTCCCTCTTCAAAAAGATAGGATATATTTGTCCATATCTAAAAGGCGCTTACTGTATATGTCCAGGGCAAGATTGTATTCCTTCATTGTGTTTTTGTTTCATGTTCATCAGCAGGTAAAAATTCCTATTTTTAAAATTGTTGCTTTCTCTTTCCGTTAAACATGAAGATTTTTACAGAATATATTAAAAGCTGGATTTCTTGGAAAAAATTAATGCTTGCATGCGTTTTTCTTCCAGTTTGTATGAAATTCCCAATGTGTCAAGATCCGCCATTACTGAAGATTTTGGAAAGTTGTTGAGAGAAGCTGAAGTTACGGACACCATCCATGATGTTACTTTCCAGGTTGGCACTCGGACCTTTCCTGTGCACAAATACATGTTGGCAATGCGCTCTGATTTTTTCCAGAAACTCTTTGTATCGGACCCAAATTGGTTAGATTCTGCCGACCTTTATCGTAAAGATAAAGACGAAGTTGGTTGTGATTTCTTTGTGATGGAGAAACTTCATCCAGACTTGTTTATGTACCTTCTCCAGTACATTTACACAGACTCATGTGATCTGCTGATTCATGGCTACAGTCCCAGAATGGTGTACAAAGAAAGAGTGGAAGAGGATGAAGACAACTTAATTACAAACTTGAATAAAATAGCTATTCATGGGGACGTTAATAACAAGTCTGCATTTGCAGTTTATAGACGCAACCAAGAGCAGATGATGAATGAAAAACAGAGAAGTAAATCAAAACCCACTTCTAAAAAATGCAAAGATGTTGGAGAAGAAATGAATCTTGTTAAAATGTTGCAAATTGCTGCAAAGAAATTTGGTCTTAGTAATTTAAGTTCAAGGTATGTGATGCCTTTTTATGATTTTGTACATAGTAGTTTAATCTTCAGGTTAGCTATCTGGACCAATATTGATGTGTCTGGTAGTGGGTGGTATTCTACATTCAGAAAAAAATATGTCATCTGATGGGTTAAAAAGGTTTTGATTTAACAATGAATGAAGGATGGGGACCTATTGTTAATGTATTTTTTTTTGGACTTATATTACTATTATAAATATGATAATTATGCTGTAATAATTGAACTTGTTTGATTTAACTATGAATGGATGGGAATCAAGGTTTTAAAGGTTTCTTTTTGATTTAATAATGGTTG
>NW_015427262.1:0-1237 GCF_001527695.2 Protobothrops mucrosquamatus | reverse complement strand
ATCTGCTTTTCTGATTCTGAGTCAGACCTGTCTGGATTTAATATAAAGATTAGGATATAAAATGTAGATTATAAAAATACAGAGACACTAGCCAGAAATATCTTCCATATAGTATGAGCAAATTAATAAAAGGGAAAGCAAGACCAAGGCTATGACATCTTAAATTATATTTATTTATTTATTTATTTATTTATTTATTTATTAATTAAATTTCTACCCCGCCCTTCTCCCTGCGGACTCAGGGCGGCTTACAGCCTTTTAAAAAACAAGTACATAACTACAAAAATACCAAGTTAAAAATATCAATTAAAATAAAATATTATTATAAGGCCAATTATTATCCTTTTTTTAAAAATTATTTTAAAACCAAGTTAAAAATAACCCTTAGGCCAGTCCTGCCAGCTTAAATAGCCATGTCTTAAGGGCGCGGCGGAAGGAGGGGAGATCCGGAATCACCCGGATCTCTGGGGGTAGCTCGTTCCATAGGGTGGGAGCTCTAACAGAGAAGGCCCTCCCCCTGGGGGTCGCCAGCCGGCACTGTCTGGCTGACGGTACCCTGAGGAGACCCTCTCTGTGGGAGCGTATCGGCCGGTGGGGGGTAATCTGAGGCAGCAGGCGGTCCCGGAGATAACCAGGTCCGATGCCATGGAGCGCTTTGAAGATGATAATCAACACCTTGAAGCGCACCCGGAAAGCCACCGGCAGCCAGTGCAGCTCGCGCAGCAGCGGCGTTACATGGGAGCGACGAGTCACTCCCAACACCGCCCGCGTGGCTGCATTCTGGACTAACTGGAGCCTCCGAGTGCTCCTCAAGGGGAGCCCCATGTAGAGAGCATTGCAGTAGTCCAGGCGGGAGGTGACAAGGGCATGGGTGACTGTGCGCAAGGCGTCCCGGTCCAGAAAAGGCCGCAACTGGTGAATCAGATGTACCCGATAAAACGCCCCCCTGGCCACGGCCGTCAGCTGGTCTTCTAGTGTCAGCCGTGGATCCAGGAGGACACCCAGATTGCGCACCCTCTCCGAGGGAGCCAAAGTTTTGCCCCCTATAGTCAGTGACGGAGTCAGCTGACTATGCCGAGGCGCCGGCAGCCACAGCCACTCGGTCTTGGAAGGGTTGAGCCTGAGTCTGTTTCTCCCCATCCAGACCCGTACGGCCTCCAGGCACCGGGCCATCACGTCAAGGGCATCATTGGGGTGGCCTGGGGTGGAAATGTACAGCTGAGTATCATCAGCGTAC
>NW_015427261.1:0-1237 GCF_001527695.2 Protobothrops mucrosquamatus | reverse complement strand
TCATCAACCATAGAGCCTGCTTATAGTAGAAGATCATGAGCTCAAAAATGAAGTCTCTTCTGAAAGGGTTGAAGTAAAAGGCATGACCATGAAAAGAAAGTTACTTGTCAGATCATTTAGCTTTTTGCACTGTGGTAATTCAATAGTCTCTGGGACTACTAGAAATAATCCTTCCCCCCGCAAAAAAAAAAAAAAAAAACCCAACAAAAAACCAGCAGTAACTGCAAAACCAGGACAGTCTTGGTCTGGCAGAAGCCCCGGTAATAGAAATTTCTTGGATGAATAAATGGAGAAAGAGCACAGGGAATCTGCAATGCACTGTGAGAGACTGTAAATGGAGTAAAGCTGAGTGGAGTGGGTTAGATACTTGTCCTGTGGTTAAGAGATACATGTTAAGAGTCAGCTAAAGTGCTTCTACAAAGTTGATTTGTATGTGTTCGAGTTCTCATGAGTGTACTCACAATATGCTAACCCCCCTCCCCCACACATCAAGCTACATGTGTTTTAGTAACTGATCTCCCATAAGACTACTGAAAATCTCTTGTCTTTGCAAGTTATCAGTGGAGATTTTCTACTTTGATGCCCTCCAACGGGCAGTCCTAGATGTCATGTATAACAATATAGCAGCTCCTCAAAGAAGTTGGCCATGTGACCTGAAACTGATAGAATATATTATCTTAAGATGTAAACTTACATAAAAAATGGGCAACATTATTAATCTCCTTACTACACAAAGGCCTGACTGCCCAGATGAATATTTTATCTCTTATCTTCTGTCTAGTTAAAAACACAATGCTGACATATTCACTTACAAAATTTTATTATCTAGCAACGCATGTTTGTACCAGTACAATATCTTTCAACAATGTCTGTTGTTGAGGGTATTGTACACTGGCATTTTATTAGATGCTACAGTATATTTGATAATTAATTGTTTTTATTTGCATATATTCTGGTTTGTGACCCTAATAAAGTATGTTGTGTATGTTTTTGTGTGTGTGTGTGTTGTTTTAGTAGCTGGGTGGACTAGTTTGGGACATAATAATAATAATAATAATAATAATAATAATAATAATAATAATAATAATAATAATAATAATAATAATAATAATAATAATAATAATAATAATAATAATAATAATAAAGTTGGAAGGGACCTTGGAGGTCATCTAGTCCAACCCCCTGCTCAGGCAGGAAACCCTACACCATTTCAGACAAATGGCTGCCCAGTCTCTTC
>NW_015427260.1:0-1237 GCF_001527695.2 Protobothrops mucrosquamatus | reverse complement strand
ATTGAGTTGGAAGGGACCTCGGAGGTCATCTAGTCCAAACCCCTTGCTCAAGCCAGGAGATCCTTACAGAATAAGAGTTGGAAGGGACCTTGGAGGTCATCTAGTCCAGCCCCCTCCTCAAGCAGGAGACCCCTACAGAATAAGAGTTGGAAGGGACCTTGGAGGTCATCTAGTCCAACCCCCTGCTCAAGCCAGGAGATCCTTACAAAACAGACTAGGAAAGGACCTTGGAGGTCATCCAGTCCAACCCCCTGCTCAAGCAAGGAGACCCTCACAGAATAACAAAAGTTGGAAGGTACCTTGGAGGTCATCTAGTCCAGCCCCCTGCTCGATCGGGAGACCCTCTACCATTTCGGACAAAGTGACCCGTCCAGTCGCTTCTGAAAAAAACTCCAGCGACGGAGCACCCACCACATCTTGTGGCAAGCAGTCCCCCTGGTTAACTGCCGTCCCTTTCAGAAAAGCTCTCCCTATTTCTAGGTTGAATCTCTCCTTTGATCAGCTTCCATCCATTGTTCCTTGTCTGGCCTTCAGGTGCTTTGGAAAATCACACACACACACACGGATGCACGCCGTTCTTTGGGGCCGACCCGCAAATATCGGAACACGGCTATGTTGTCACCGCACTCCTTCTTTTCCTCAAACTAAGACCTACCCAAATTTGGTTTTTTTTCCCCTCTTCTCTGCCACCGCCCCCCCCTCAAAATATTATCGCGTTATCCATTTCATCAAATTAACTCTAATTAGGGGAAACGAATGCAGCCGGATGTGGGCGACCGCCTTCCTGGTTTGTTTTTTTTTAAGACCCAAGAAAAAGTCACGAAACACGTTCCCTAGAATCCCAGGTCTCCCCGTACCATTTCCGGATCGATGTATTTCAGGTCCTGATGTTTGCCGTCGACGGTGTGGAACAGGTACGCCTGCCGAGACATGACAAAAAGAATAAATAAAAGAATAAAATAAAAGAATAAAATAATATAATATAATAAAATAGTTGCTCAGAGGGAAAGACACAGACAGGTAAGCCTGCCGAGACACGACAAAAAGAATAAATAAAAGAATAAAATAAAAGAATAAAATAAAATAATATAATAAAATAAAATAGTTGCTCGGAGGGAAAGACACAGACAGGTAAGCCTGCCGAGACACGACAAAAATAATAAATAAAATAAAATAAAATAAAATAAAATAAAATAATAAAATAAAATAAAATAAAATAAAATAAAATAAAATAAAA
>NW_015427259.1:0-1237 GCF_001527695.2 Protobothrops mucrosquamatus | reverse complement strand
AAGGCCACTTGCCAAACCACTATGAGCAATTTACAGGTTTAAAAACAATAAAAATCAAACTCATTAAAAGTTGATCATCCTGAATGTACCTGATGACGTAAGAGACACTACAGACTTCCTAAAAAAATGGAGGTCCATAGACAATCTCCATAATACACCATTTTAGCCACCCTGAATATTGAGGTCCTATGTTCTATGCAAACAAGTGAAGCTTCAAGAGCATTGTTACTGATGTCAAAGCAGCACACTTTGCCACCAGACTATGTGACTTGTGTTCATTCTACCTTTTGAAATCACATGTACCTGCAAATCAATGATGCAGCTTTGGATTCAGACATAGTTTCTTATTATGCCAATATCATCATGACTAACCTAGAACAATGTACTTTTTACTCTACTCCTTGAAGCCACTCCCTTTATTTGAATTTATTGATAACATTTTTATCATTTCAACCCATGAAAACGAATCTTTCATCAAATCCCATCAAGACTTCAACAATTTCCACCTCACTATCCACATCAGCCTAGACCTATCTACTGACAAGTCCACTTTCTTCATGTCACTGTAAAGCTACATAATGGACACATGAATACTTTATACAGGAAAGTTATAATTGCCATGCATATCTATAAGCGTCAAGCTTTCACCTAGAACCCATCAAATCTATCATCTATAGCCAGGGCATTAGATGCATTTTTTATGTCCCACTTGACAGAGATATCAACTGATGGAATTAAAGTAGGCATTCATATTCTGTTCCTCCATGATCTGCCAGCAGTGCTCCTCTGGATTCCACACTTAGGACAAATAAACCAAACTTTGGACCAATTAATTAATGGACAGGTTTGTCATCAGGATTCAAAATAAGGACCAACTAATTTAAGAAGATTTCAAAATGTCAATACACTCCATAGCAGATCTCAAAGAGATGGGGAAAATTGGAGCTTTAATAGTACCATTGAGTGACAACTTGTTGCAGGGGTTTAGGATAATTCAACATGGCCGACTTGCCACAACCAACTCACCGCAGGACAATTCAGCACTGTATTAATTGCTTCATTCAGTTACTTTTCTATTGGTGACCACATTTTCATTGAAATTATTGTAACTCATATTTCTGGATCGATTTACTTTATTTTATTATTATTGGCCACAGTTCCATCAAAATTACTTTAATTTTTGTATTTGTTGAATTGTCCTGCAGCGATTTGTCCCATAGTAAGTTGGCCACGGTGA
>NW_015427258.1:0-1237 GCF_001527695.2 Protobothrops mucrosquamatus | reverse complement strand
GGAAGGAAGGAAGGAAGGAAGAAAGAAAGGGACAGGGAGAAGGAATAGGAGGGGAGGAAGGAAGGAAGGAAGGAAAGAAGGAAGGAAGGAAGGAAGGAAAGAAGGAACAAGGGAAGGAAAGAAGGAAAGGCAGGCTGAACCTCAACTGAAACGATAAATCTGGGAGCTGAAGTCTGGTGCATCTGACAGGCCTGAGGCCAAGGAAGCTCTCCTTGAAGCTAAGTGGGCCCAGTCTTTCCCTGTGGTTCTAGAGTAGGAGAAACACGAGGTCTGGCTGCCACTAGCCACCGGACTGACTTTACTCCCTTGAGTCTCCTCCCGTGGTGACATTTGGTTCCTGTGCCAGGCTTGCCCCACCCGTGTCTCAGGTGGGCACAGATATGGTTGCCTCAGAAGACACCCGGGACGTTGCCAGGTTCGGCACTGGTGGCAGATTCTGTGAAATCCTTTCTGAGGCGTCCTTCTGGACCCAGGCTCTGAAGAATGCCGTGCAAAACCTGGGTAGATTTAACTGGGGAGTTAATCTGTATCCAGGACGTTTAATAAGGATTTGCTCAATCCTTCGACGGTGCTCCTTTGCCCCCTCAGCTGCTGGGATCCGGCTTGATCCAGTCACTTCTGGCTTGCTCTGGTTAGGAATATGGGTAAAGGGTCCACCCTGGACCCAGGTTGGGCCCTGCTCTTGAGGGGACTTCGTGGGGTGACCGTCTTCAGGCCCTGGTGGGGTTGCTTCTTACGAGGGTCTCCATCCCCTGCCAATCTCACTGGTGAGTCCCAGGAAAAGCTCTGTGACATCCATAGATCTATAAACAAGTGAGGACCCCCGTGCTTCCCTGGGCTACGGCCAGAGGACTCTGTTAGGACCCCCAGGGGATGGAAAGAGATCCATTGATACCTCCTGATAGGATCTCTGTAGATCCGGGTTGAACTGTGGGGTCCTGGGTGCTCTCTGAGCTTGATTGTTTTCTTGCAGACGTTTCAAGACCCTACTGGGTAACATCACCAGTGCTGGAGGGGAGTGGGGCTTATGGAGAGGAAGAGGAGGACTGTGGTGCTCTCTGAACTTGGTGGTTTTCTTGCAGACGTTTCATGACCCATCTAGGGAATATCATTAGGGCTAGAAGGGGTTTGTGGGGAGGAGGAGGAAGAGGAGGAGGAGGAGGACTGGGGGGTCCTTGGTGCATTCTCAGCTTGCTGTTGTTCTTGCAGATGTTTCATCACCCAGCTAGGTAACCTC
>NW_015427257.1:0-1237 GCF_001527695.2 Protobothrops mucrosquamatus | reverse complement strand
ATGATAAAATGGGCGCAAAATATACAAGAACCAATTTTATTGGACACATGGGAGATAATTTGGGTTAGAAATGTAAAATTTACTCAAGCTCAAAATTTAAGGGAAAATTTTTATAAAATGTTTTATAGGTGGCATCTGGATCCTCAAAAATTGTCTTGTATGTACCCCAATTTACAACCTAAGTGTTGGAGATGTGGAACTTTAGATGCATCTTATTTTCATATTTGGTGGACATGTAGGGATGTTAAAGCATTTTGGATTAAGATATGGTGGAATATTCAAAATATTTTAAAGAAAAAGATAAAGTTTAAGCCGCAGATATTTTTGTTGGGTATTATGGAAGACTTGGATGCAAATGAAATGGAATTGATGTTGAACTTTATAACTGCTGCAAGACTATTAGTAGCTCAATATTGGAAAACGGAACGTTTACCTACTATAGAAGAATGGTCACTTAAAGTCTTGAATTTAGCAGAAATGGCCAAGATGTCCGCTTATGTGAAGGATCACTAGCAAGAAAGATATATTTTGGTTTGGAGAAGATGGATAGATTATATATATATTTTTTCAAAATATAAATTTTTATTATTTTTATCATAAAAAAAAAACACATCACAAGTACATCACAATGCAAAAAAAAACCCCACCCCCCACCCCCCACCCCCCGGACTTCCCAAACCTTATCCCGGGATACTATTCAACTAAAAGTAAACTACTATTAATATCCCTAACTCCACAAAATATTATTCTACATAAGTAGGTGAAATATGTAAAAAAAGGAACAAATTATCTAAAAGCCTAGATTATATTCCACCATTCTATGCTTATTTTGAATATAAACAATCCATCTTCTCCATATTGATAAAAATTGTTCATTTGAGTGATTCTTCAAATAAGCCGAAATTTTTGCCATTTCAGCAAGATGATGGATAGATTATATTGAGCGTAAATATGGGACTAAAAAATATCATTTGGTTTTTGAGTGAATTTTAGAGTATTATTGTATAAAGGCTAGAATATTTTATTTAGTATTATTTTTAATTATTAAAGTGTTATTATTATTGTTTTTAATAATTGTATATCTGTTTAAAAGAGAGTTAAAGGAGGTTATAGATATGTTATTTTAATAGTTGATTAATGTTAATTAGAGTACGATTATGTTATTGTTAACCCTGTGATGGGCACTGGGAAGTGAGGGGGGAGGGAGGGGGGTGGAAGGGTGGGAAGGGGAAGGGGG
>NW_015427256.1:0-1237 GCF_001527695.2 Protobothrops mucrosquamatus | reverse complement strand
CTGCAGAGTCTGTTCCCAGAATAAATTGAAAGATTAGGGCTTTTTTTGTTGTTGAAAAAAAAAATGTCTTTTATCCTACCAATAGGTTTTGTCATTTAAGATTTAATGCAGTCTTTGGAGGGGTGACAGCCTTCAAGCTGCTCCTGGAGCACTGAAAATAGCATAAGGCTTTATCTAAAAAAAGGCTAATGCAGGAGAGAAAGAGAGAAAGAACCCGTATTGATTAGGTGAAAAGGAAAATTGCACCCAGAGGTCAAGTGCTTCAGGTCTGTTTAGGGCAGGAGTAGGCAACCTGGGCTCTTTTATGACTCGTGGACTTCAACTCCCAGAATTCCTGAGCCAACATGGCGCAGCTTGGAAACTTCTCCCTTTCCCCTCAGCATGGCTGGCTGAGGAATTCTGGGAGTTGAAGTCCACGAGTCATAAAAGAGCCGAGGTTGCCTACCCCTGCTCTAGTGCCTTTTTTTTGCCAATTTGAGGTGGCATTCCCAATCTTTGCACGGGCATAAAGTTACTCCATGAGTTGGGTTTCAGGGATCTTCAAGAAGTGGGAGGAAGGAGGTGAGGTTCTGAAGAAAACTGAAGCCCCAGACCTGCAAAGCAATCCTAATTTACTGCTGGTTTAGGTTCAGGGCCCCCGAAAACTTGACAAGTTGCTCAGAATCCACTTCGCAGTTATTGCTCCCGTTTATAACCTCTTCATTTTTAACAACCCGGGTGGAAAAAAAGAAAAGAAAAACCTATTCAGCCTGGAATGAAGAACAGCTAAAATGCCGAACTTCATCTGTTGGTATTTAACTGGCGAGCAGCAAACACCGATTGTTAATTACTATTTATCGTTTCAGTTCCGCATTCTCTTGACTGCTGAAATTTGGTGGGGAAAAAACAAACAACCCCCTCTTTATTTTATTTTATTTCAGGTGTTTTTCTCAGACATCAGAGAAGAGGGCATCAAGCAAAAACATCTTACATCTTTCCTAAAGCACAAAAGCTTTGAAAGGGGGGGGGGAACCTCAACACATAAGTTATAAAATTTATTTTATTTATTTATTTTATTTTACAAAATTTATATGCCGCCCTTCTCCCCATGGGACTCAGGGCGGCTCACAGCATGTTAAAACAATATACAGAATTACCCCTTCTAAAAACCAATTAAAACCCAAATATTAGTGGCTGTGACTATTTAAAATCATTAAAAATTATCCCTATTTAAAATTCACCCTAGGTCAGTCCCGCT
>NW_015427255.1:0-1237 GCF_001527695.2 Protobothrops mucrosquamatus | reverse complement strand
TTCTTTGGTCCCCCAAAGAATAGAGATCTTTTCTACCCGACATCAACAGCACCAGGGGTAGGCATCACTCCTTTTCTACAACATGTCCTAGGGCATCATATGTTAACCTCTTCACCGGGCGTATCACCCGCCTCGGTCTCTGCACCTTAGGTTCAACAGTACTATGGGCACCATCCTCTGGTGGACCTCCACCCTCAGAAGTACCTGGGACTGGCAACTCTGCTTCTGACACTGGCGATTGCTGACCCCGTAAAATAACCAGTTCTGCCTCCAGCCATTCTCCTGACTCTACAATATCTGGGGGCAACAATCCATCCTGTTCTGGCCATTCCCCAGGCTGACCCCTGGCCTCAACTCTCTGGGAGGGCCCCTCCTGTTCTCAGATCCTAGATGCGGATTCCAAACTGTCAGACCCTGGCTGTTCCAACTCTTCCTCACCACCCACAGCCTGGGCACACTCCCCATATCTCCTGGTACCCATAATCAATCTATACCCCCCTCTTCTTCTTCAGAATCACCTGCTTCCTCCTCTAGGGACGAGACGGGTTTCGCTCTGGTTCCCACTCTCTTTCCCTTTACACCGGAGTCATCCCCAGGAACTGGCTGAGTAGTTCGTACTGCCTCGTGCAAAGGCAATAGATGGTTCCAATGCCATGCTTTCGAAGGTCCCGTGCTCCCCTCCCGTCGTATTCGGTATACTGGCAGCCCCGGTAATTTTTCACTAACCACATACGACTAGGAACTCCACCGATCGGCCAACTTGTGTCTCCCAGCGGGGCCCAAATTTCTTAAGAGCACTCGGTCCCCAAACTGTAAGTCCTGGACCCTCACTCTCAGGTCATAATTTCTTTTGTTGCACCGCTCCCGGACCCCTGCGGCCTCTGCAGCCTTTTCATAAGCCCCCTTTAAACTCCTCCTCAACCTATCCACATAATTTCGGTGGGACCTAAAAGAGGTCTCGTCCATTGAGGTGCCAAAAGCCAAGTCAACCGGCAGGCGGGCTTCCCTGCCAAACATTAGCCGGTACGGGGAATACCTGGTGACGTCACTCCTTGTGCTGTTATAGGCGTGCACGACGGTGGAAATATATTGGGTCCAATGCCGTTTCTGCGTCTCAGTGAGAGTTCCCAACATGTCCAAGAGAGTGCGGTTAAATCTCTCGGGCTGTGCATCACCTTGCGGGTGGTAGGGGGTGGTGCGGGACTTCCGAATACCCAACAAACCCAACAGTTGCTTT
>NW_015427254.1:0-1237 GCF_001527695.2 Protobothrops mucrosquamatus | reverse complement strand
CCTGGATGGTGTGATTCACATCCCTCTGAGCCGCCTGGAAGGAGGACGCCTGAATCAGAATGTCGTCCAGGTAGCACTGGACGCGAATGGGAACCTTCCTCAACTGGGCTGCCAGGACGGCCAGGATTTTTGTGAACACTCTGGGGGCTGACGAAAGACCGAAGGGGAGGGCCCTGTACTGAAAGTGTTTGCCCTTGTAACAAAACCTCAGGAACCGGCGGTGAGCTGGATGAATGGGGATGTGAAGATAGGCCTCTGTGAGGTCTATTGATGCTAAAAAATCCCCCTGTCTGATCCCTCCTAGTATGGACTGGAGGGATTGCATCTTGAACCTTTTGTAAGTGATGTAACGGTTGAGATGCTTGAGGTCCAGAATAGCTCTCCACCCCCGAGGTCTTGGGTACCACAAAAAGGATTGAATAAAACCCTTTCCCCCTGTGGTCTGTTGGAACCGGTTCTATTGCCTGAATTTCTAAAAGATGGTGGATGGCCTCCTGCATAAGTTCCTGTTTCTGCGGATTTCTGGAAACGGAACAAAGAATGAGTCGTTCTGGGGGTGTGGCTAGAAACTCCAGGGACAGGCCGTGCTGGATGGATTGTAACACCCAGTTGTCCGTGGAGGAAAGTTCCCACTGGTGGAAGAAGTGAGCTAGCCGCCCCCCGATGGGAAGGAACATGTGTGAGTCATTTGAACTTCCTAAATGGATGTCCTGCCCCACGAAATGGCCGCTTGCTTTGTCCCTGCTGCCTGGATCTAAACCCGGTCCTGTCGTAAGGACGGTCGTATGGCCTCTCCCTGGGAGTATAAGAGCGGGAAGTCTGGGTGGCAGAGACTCCCGCTGTCTGCCGAAAGGACTGCCTACGAAAGTAGGGGGTGGGTCGTTTGTCAGACTTCTTAAGGATATGAGCCATGACTTTGCGTTTATCTTTGTTCTCTACCAGGTAAGGGGCAAGGGATTTCCCAAATAAATTATTACCCAGGTAAGGTGCAGACGCAAGACTCCATTTAAGTCTGTTATCAGCCTGCCAATGCTTCAGCCATAACATCCTTCTGGCCGTGATGTTAGAAGCCAAGGATCTGGAGGCAAAAACTGCAGACTGAAGAGAGGCGTCCGCAGCGTACTCAGTGGCCGCCACCATTTTACTTAGATCCTGATGAGTACGTAAATCTTCAGCAGGGACCCTGGCTTGGAGCTGACGCAGCCAAAGAAGGGTGGTTCTGACAAAGAAGGAAGTG
>NW_015427253.1:0-1237 GCF_001527695.2 Protobothrops mucrosquamatus | reverse complement strand
GCTGGCTGAGGAATTCTGGGAGTTGAAGTCCACGAGTCATAAAAGAGCCAAGGTTGCCTACCCCTGGCCTAAATCTTTTAAGCTTTCAAGTCCAAACCGAGAGAATAAGATACCAAGAGGCTTCCCCTCTCAAAAGTCTCTTCAAACGTATAGCTCTATATTTTTATGTAAATGCAAATCCTCTCTCTCTCTCTCTCTCGCGCGCGCGCGCTATTTCTCCGCCTTGCTTTCCATAGCTGCAATTTCCATAAAAGTAAATAAGGAGTAAACAGAGACATTGTTCTGACAGTACGCTCAATGATTGACAGAAAAAGTACGGGCGAAGATAAAACAGTAAAATAGCATGCGCAGTAGAGATTCTCTAGTGTGCTTGGCCGGCAAATACCCGGCTGAGATTTTGCGCATGCGTACTAGACCGAGAAGGCCTGGGAGGAATACGGAAGGGATATTTTAATGCTGTGTACGCATGCGCTGTTGAACAAGTGACTACGTAGTTGTGGAGGAAAGGCGTAAGCTACATGGCGGGACGATTAAACTGCTGTGTAAGTCTGGCTTTGCTTTGGGTAGAAAGTGGGCATCATTAGGGATAAAGGAGCTGCTATACGTCCTTGGTCCTGGGGGCTTGCGATATGGGAGCAGCTGCCAAAAAAGCCAACACAGTGCTAGGCTGCATTAACAGAGGGATAGAATCAAGATCACGTGAAGTGTTAATACCACTTTACAATGCCTTGGTAAGACCACACGTGGAATATGCATCCTGTTTTGGTCACAACAATGTAAAAAAGATGTTGAGACTCTAGAAAGAGTACAGAGAAGAGCAGAAAAGATGATTAGGGGACTGGAGACTAAAACATATAAGGAACGGTTGCTGGAATTGGGTATGTCTAGTTTAAGGAAGAGAAGGACGAGGGGGGTGATAGCAGTGTTCCAATATCTCAGGGGCTGCCACAAAGAAGAGGGAGTCAGGCTATTTTCCAAAGCGCCTGGAGGCAGGACAAGAAGCAACGGGTGGAAACTAACCAAAGAGAGAAGCAACCCAGAACTAAGGAGAAACTTCCTGACAGTTAGAACAATTAACCAGTGGAACAACCTGCCTCCAGAAGCGGTGAATGCGCCAACACTGGAAGTTTTTAAGAAGAAACTGGACAGCCATTTGTCCGAAATGGTATAGGGTTTCCTGCCTGAGCAGGAGGTTGGACTAGATGACCTCCGAGGTCCCTTCCAACTTTATCATTAT
>NW_015427252.1:0-1237 GCF_001527695.2 Protobothrops mucrosquamatus | reverse complement strand
TCCAGTTCTTTCTCGTCTATTCTGCTGTCTCCAGGCACTGCCACGTCCACTATCCAGACTTTTTTGTCTTTCTTATCGACAATTGTTAAGTCCGGGGTGTTATGTTGCAGGTGCTTGTCTGTTTGAATTCTGAAGTCCCAGAGCAGTTTAATTTTATCATTTTCTATGACTTTCTCTATTTTATGATCCCACCAGTTTTATTATTATTATTATTATTATTATTATTATTATTATTATTATTATTATTATTATTATTATTATTATTATTATTATTATTATTATTATTATCAGCAGCAGCAGCAGCAGCAGCATCATTATCATCATCATCATTAAACCTTGGTCCTTCAGCTCTTCCAATGATGCCTGCATTCCCACTATAACTGAGCCTATCCACTTTGCTGCTGGACATCCTTTTCGCTTTTTTCTCCATCTTCAGCATTAGAGCCTTCTCCAGAAAGCATCACATAATGTGTCCTAAGAAGGATAATTTGAACCTGGTCATTTGTGCCTTGAGTGAGACCTCTGGGCTGGTTGATTTGTTCAATCATCCATTAATTTGTTTTCTTGGATGGCCACAGTATTCTCAAGAATCTTCTCCAACACCAGAGTTCAAAAGTGTCAAGACTTTTCCTATCCTGCTTCTTCAAAATCAAACATTGGCTTCCATAGAGTGTCATAGGGGGTCCCATGGTTTCTTATTCGATTTGATGAAAGGGGATTTCAAAGTTTCTTTCAAAGGAAATGGAAATTTCAGTGTTTTCACTTTGCTTGGTTGGCCCAAGGAGGACATGTACAATTGGATGTCATCAGCATGATGACATCATCAGTATACTGATGCTACTGCAACCCATACCAATGGCTTATCTTGCCTGGCAGCTTTGTGTTAATGTCAAATAGAAGTGGGACCCAGGAGTGGGATCCAAGAGACCTCAAGACACATATTTTGGTAACATGTCAAATGATTACCCAAGTTGCATTGGACTCAACAAAGGGTTTTACTCAGGAAACTTTGAACTTACAGCAAAATATTCCTCCAGCGATATTTATCACATCTTTAACCAGTTCTATGTTTGGAACACTATAAATTAACCTACAAACATTGGAAATGTTCCCAAACGTGCTTGATGAAACATTGCTTGATGAGACTTTTGTGTCTCAAAATTTGTATGGCACATTCTACAATTTATTTATTTATTTGTCCTGTATAAGCAACAAATATCAAACTTAGTCCAGCAGG
>NW_015427251.1:0-1237 GCF_001527695.2 Protobothrops mucrosquamatus | reverse complement strand
TATCCTTCCTTTCAGCTTTAGAGTGAATTAGGAAAAGTTTAATCCACTTGCACTGTTTTATGTTTACATGTTTGATGACAAACAGCCTTATGTTTATAAGTGACAGTTTTCCTGCTAAGTACCTGCATGTCATAAGCATTTGAATTAAAATTACCATATTGAAATCAAATCTGATGTTTTTTAATTTTTATTTGGTGTGCGTTGGAAGAGGGGTGGTCTTATACGGCAAGTATAGCCCAAACTCTATATTTTAAATGGAAAAGTTGGGGGTCGTCTTATACGCCCAGTCGTCTTATACGCCGGAAAATACGGTAACTTGTGAAATAAGATATAAATAAAATGAAATAAACAAATAAAATACAATAGTAAAATAATAGCGTAGCAAAATACCCAAACCAGCCCTAACTATTGTTTTAATGGAACTGGTTTGGTCTAGTGCAGAGGTCCCCAACCTTTTGGGCACCAGGGACCGGTTACGTGGAGAGAGGTTTTTCCACGGACTGGAGGGAGTGTAGTTTTGTGTGCTGCCTGCATCCCGCAGATGGGGCTTTGCTTGTTTGTGCAGACCTGTTACTGGCATGCCGCAGCCCAGTACTGGTCCACGGACCGGGGGTTGGGGACCCCTGGTCTAGTGGTTAAGGAACCAGGCTAAAAACCAGGAAAGTATTCTAGTCCTGTCTTAGGAATGAAAGATGGCTGGGTGACTTTGAGCCAATAAGTCTCTCTCAGCCCAACTCAGGTTGTTGTTGGGGGGAAAATAGGAGGAGGAAGGAGTATTAGATATGCTTGCCACCTTTTATTATATAGATAGGTTGTGTGATTGTATGGCGTTTATAGGCCTTCCTGGGGAGAAGAAAAAGAGAGACAAAAGCAGTGATGGCCTGGCAGTTTCTATCAATCTGGAGGACAGGAAAGGTGGCTGGAAGCTGGCAGGAATAGTGAATAGAGATAATGGATGACCTAAGAAGAAGGTGGGGAAATGCTAGGAGAGGAAGAGATAGAGAAAAGTTCCATCTGTCCTAGCCAGTGTGGTTCTCCTAGATTGGGAAGCTGGAAGTTAGCAGAAGCAGAGGAATATGTGGATTAATGTGGAAGAAGGTACAGCAGGACAGGGGACTCCTTGAAGTCTAGATGGCAAGATAAGAGGCTATGAATGTCATGAAGGAGAACAAAAGAGGCAAAAAAGAACATGGAGAAAAGGACAGGTGGGTAGAATAGGGATTGGAATTGTGGAGGA
>NW_015427250.1:0-1237 GCF_001527695.2 Protobothrops mucrosquamatus | reverse complement strand
GTATAGAGTTAACCACACTCACTTCAACAGCCTCTATATGCCAAAGAATTTCATCTTTTTAGTGGAACAATCATGGAACGTTGGCAAGTCTATCAAAAAGAAAGATTGGGGGGGGGGCATGATAACTGACTTCCAGTACTTGAGGGGCTGGAATGGAATGGAATGGAATAGAATAGAATAGAATAGAATAGAATAGAATAGAATAGAATTGGAAGGGACCTTGGAGGTCATCTAGTCCAACCCCCTGCTCAGGCAGGAAACCCTATACCATTTCAGACAAGTGGCTGTCCAGTCTCTTCTGAAAAGCATCCAGTAATGGAGCACCCACAATTTCTGGTGGCAAGATGTTCCACTGATTAATTGTTCTCATTGATAGGAAATTTCTCCTTATTTCTAGGTTGGATCTCTCTTTAATGATCTTTCACCCATTAACTTAACAAGGAGAGAACTAATGCTTAGTTCTAGGTTGCTTCTCTCCTTGTTAAGTTAATGGGTGAAAGATCATTAAAGAGAGATCCAACCTAGAAATAAGGAGAAATTTCCTATCAGTGAGAACAATTAACCAGTGGAACAGCTTGCCTCCGGACGTTGTGGATGCTCCAACATTGGAGATTTTTAAGAAGGGGTTGGACAACCATTCGTCTGAAATGGTATAGGGTCTCCTGCCTGAGCAGGGGGTTGGATTAGACTAGAGGACTTCCAAAGTCCCTTCCATGTCTGTTATTCTGTTCTGTTATTCCCTCCCTTCCAATCACCAATCTCCCCTCTTCTTGTTCATTTTCCTTTTGCACAAATTAACCAGAGGGTGAGGTTCTTTCTTTGTTTTAATAGATTTCACCCAAGAAACATTCAAGGGGGGGGGCTTGCTTTTTTTTTTTTTTTGCTTTTTTTAATTCAGGCAAAACTGACAAGAGTTCAGCCATTTCCTTATCTCTTCATTGACCAGTGAAAGTTATAAGCCCCCTCACATCTTGAAAAGTTAGACATCCTGGGTACAACTTCCCTTTCCCAATTTATCACTGTTGCCAGTGAAAACACCTCTGCAGAGAAGGGAAGGAGGCTGAACACGGCAATGTATTTTCAGGGCTGAATAACAGGCAGTTGAACTGTTTAAAGGGATAAGATTTTTTGTATCCCATGTCACAAAAATACCCTTAATCTCTTCTAATCAGTTGATCCAGAAGGGATAAACATGAAAAGCAAGGCAGTTAAGCTGATGGGAGGGAGGGAGGGAGGG
>NW_015427249.1:0-1237 GCF_001527695.2 Protobothrops mucrosquamatus | reverse complement strand
CTTCCCAAAACCTTATGAGGTCTCCCTGATGTCAGCCAACACTTTACCACAGGTAAAACCAAGTTAGCATGGTATTTTCCAGAAGTTTTTTTCAAGGCTTAGATTATATCCTCAGCCAGTGTAAGGTCTTATTCCTATATGCAGGGAAGTTAGAATGGATCATGACTGCGGATAGTGGCACTTCTTCATTAATACCTTTTCTATACGACCGGATCAGTACAGTCATCACATGCAAAACATGCAAACAGTTCTGTATTATTTTTAGAAACAGCATGCTAGAAAAGGTATGAGTAGGCCCTGTTGTACTCATTTCTTGTTAGAAGCCTTATTTCTTTATTATGTTTCATCTTTCCAGAATGTAATTCATAATGCCATAAGCATCAGGTTGGCCACCAGGAAAACAGAATGCAAACTTTTGCTCTGATCCAGCATCGCTCTTCTTAAATTCCCATGGCACAATATATACAGAAATTAGAACGTTAGTATAATTCCCTTGCTATTTAATCACAATATAATAATAGAGTTCTTTGAGAATGCCAGTTTGGTGTAGTGATTATGGCATCAGGTTAGAAACTGGATGGGAGTCAAGTGAGTTTTATTCCTACCTAAAGCCAGTAGGGTAACCTTGGGCCAGCCACTCTCTCTCAGCACCAGGAAGCAGGCAATGTCAAACCACTTGCAAAAAATCCTGCCTAGAAAACTGCAGGGACTAACTCCAAGGCACGCACAGATGCGTCATTTACACTATTTACACTATTACACAATTACTTCAGTATAGTACTACTACAGAATGCCAGTCTTCCTTCCAGTGGAGCCTAGACAGTTTGAATGGAATAACAATCTTAAACCATCTTATTCAGAATGGTCAATTTAAAAAATTGAAAAGAGGCGCGTAAAAGCCGTAAAACCGATATTCTAATCCCATTCATCTACTGAATCGAGAACGCAACCTCTCTGAAGCCCTACACCAGGGGTAGTCAACCTTGGCTCTTTTATGACTCGTGGACTTCAATTCCCAGAATTCCTGAGCCAGCTTAGCTGGCTCAGGAATTCTGGGAGTTGAAGTCCACGAGTCATAAAAGAGCCAAGGTTGACTACCCCTGCTCCTACACCGATGGTGGACCTCCTCACCCATGATCCCCAGGAAAGTCGCCTTGCAAGGCCGCATTACGAAAAGGTACGAAAGGTGGGCTGGATGCCTCCAGAGCTAAGCCATTTATTTGCCCGTCCACTCGGA
>NW_015427248.1:0-1237 GCF_001527695.2 Protobothrops mucrosquamatus | reverse complement strand
ATTCCCTATCTATGTTTCCTGGTAAAATACATGGGAATATCCTATTTGAGAAAATTCCACTTAGGGTTAGGGTTAGGTCACCATGAACTTGGAGAGGAAAATGGACATTGCAGAAAAACTCAGAGTGTTTGGGAATAGTTAGGAGGACAGTGAGCTTTCTACTGTGTCCTATCTATGTTTCATGGTACAATACATGGGAGAATCCTATTTGAGAAAAATTAACTTACGGTTAGGGTTAGGTCACCATGATCTCGGAGACGAAAATGGACATTGCCAACAAACTCGGAGTGCTTGGGAATGGTTAGGAGGACACTGATTTTTCTAGGCTGCCCTATCTATGTTTCCTGGTACAATACATGGGAAAATCCTATTTGGGAAAAATCCACTTACGGTTAGGGTTAGGTCACCATGACCTCGGAGAGGAAAATCGACATCGCCAAGAAATTCGGAGTGCTTGGGAATGAATAGGAGGGCACTGACTTTTCTAGGCTGCCCTATGTATTTATCCTGGTAAAATACATGGGAAAATCCTATTTGAGAAAATTCCACTTAGGGTTAGGGTTAGGTCACCATGAACTTGGAGAGGAAAATGGACATTGCCAAGAAACTCGGAGTGTTTGGGAATGATTAGGAGGGCACTGACCTTTCTAGGATTTCCTATCTATGTTTCCTGGTAAAATACATGGAAAAATCCTATTTGGGAAAAATCCACTTAGGGTTAGGGTTAGGTCACCATGAACTCGAAGAGGAAAATGGACATTGCCAACAAACTCGGAGTGCTTGGGAATGGTTAGGAGGGCACTGACCTTTCTAGGATTCCTTATCTATGTTTCCTGGTACAATACATGGGAAAATCCTATTTGGGAAAATTCCACTAACGGTTAGGGTTAGGTCACCATGAACTCGGAGAGGAAAATGGACATTGCCAACAAACTCGGAGTGCTTGGGAATGGTTAGGAGGACATTGATTTTTCTAGGCTGCCCTATCCATGTTTCCTGTTAAAATACATGGGAAAATCCTATATGGGAAAATTCCACTTAGGGTTAGGTCACCATGAACTCATAGAGCAAAATGGACATTGCCAAGAAACTCGGAGTGCTTGGGAATGATTAGGAGGGCACTGACCTTTCTAGGATTCCCTATCTATGTTTCCTGGTAAAATACATGGGAAAATCCTATTTGGGAAAATTCCACTTAGGGTTAGGGTTAGGTCACTATGAACTCGGAGAGGAAAAT
>NW_015427247.1:0-1237 GCF_001527695.2 Protobothrops mucrosquamatus | reverse complement strand
AGTTTTGCTTCGCGTTCAGACAAACAGCTCCAGCCGCCACCCGGAGAGACAGCAGCAACGGGGGGGGGGGCAGGGTGCCGCCCCGAACCGAAAACCAAATCCGGATCGCGCTGCAAAAGCGAAGCAGGAGCAAAAAAAAAAAAAGAAGAAGAAGGAAGAAGAAAAGAAAAAAGAAAAAAAGAGAAAGCGCAGCGGCTTCACACGTTCAAAACAAACCCGGGACCTCCCCCGTCTGCTCGCGCCGCCCGAACGGAGCAGGAAGAAGCCCTGGGATCGTTTATATTGGGGGGGTGACTTCGGGACCTGCGTGTCGGGAGCCTCCTGCAGACGGACGGACGGACCGACCGGCCCTTTGGGGGCAGACTTTCGCTTCCCTGGGCCTCGAGGGTCGTGGGAACGGGGAGAGGAGAGAAAGAAGCGGGGATTTTGCTCCCGAAGGTGGACGGTCCTGCTCGGCGGAGCCTTGTCGGAGAGCGAAGGCCACCCCGGGAGAAGAGGCGGCGGGAGACCCCGGCCTGGATGGGGGAACTCCCGAACGATTCGCGTGTCTTCTTCGCCGGCACCCCGAAGGGACAGGGGGCCGCCGCCGTACCCCGTTTTTTCTTCTTTTTCTGCAGGGGAGTCCGGAAGCGGGGAGGGGACGCAAGAGCGAAGCAGGGTCCCCGCAGCGACCTTTCTGGAGCCTCCCCCACCCCCACCCAGCCAGCGTTTACATGGGGCGCCGGGTGAGGAAGAGGAAGAGGAAGGCAGGCAAGGGCGCCCGGGGCACGGATGGATGGCCTCTATGGTGCTGGGAGGACAACGACCCCCTTAAGGTAAAGCCAGAGGGACTTTGGGGGAACTTTCCCCGGCTGGTCAAACACTCTGTGTGTGTGTGTGTGTGTGTGGTGGGGGGGACAGAACTGACCCTCTTTTGCAACGTGAGGATGGGTGTATTCCTGGAGCGCGCCCCTTGGCAGAGGGCCAGCCGGAGGGGGCAACTCGGGGGTCGGCGGAGGGGAGAGGGGGGGCACCCCTTTTCCTCGCTTCTTCTCTCTTACACACACACACACACACACACACCACACAGGGGCCAGAGAGGTGAGCTGACCGCGTCCCCGTTTGCCCCCGGACGCGAGCTAGGCTGCACGTCGGAATCCGGACCCCCTTTCGGCCTTGTTTGTTTATTTAGAGACGGTCAACAGCCTCATTGTTGCCAGATGATGGGAAGAGCTAAAAATAACCCGGCGACTTCCCT
>NW_015427246.1:0-1237 GCF_001527695.2 Protobothrops mucrosquamatus | reverse complement strand
TACCTATTTTAAAAAATGAAATTAACTTGAAAGAATGGCAAAGAGATTTGAATCGCTTTATCTGGGAAGGCAAGAAGGCGAGAGTCAAATTTAAGATTATTCAAGACACTAGAGAACGTGGAGGACTTAAAGTACCAAATTTGACACTTTATTATGATTCTTGTGCATTAACGTGGATGACTGACTGGATTAACTTGTCTAACAAAGGGATTTTGAATGTCGAAGGTTGGGACTTGTACTTTGGGTGGCATGCTTATCTTTTTATGCAGAAAAAAACTGATAAAACTTTCAGAAATCATATAATAAGGTCTGCATTGTTAAGAGTTTGGCAAAAGTATTTTTTTAAGTTTAATGTTAGGTTACCACTCTGGGTGATTCCGTCGCATATTTTTCAAGCTATAACTAGAGGAGTGGTGATGGAGGGACTTACATATAAAGATTTGCTATACCAGAGTGGTGGTGGTAACTGGTGCCTAAAATCAATAGATGTGTTAAAGCAAAACAACCCAAATTTTTCTTGGCTTTTGTATGGACAAATTCAAGATAGATGGCGAATTGATAAAAAGACTACTTTTGTTTTGGAAGATGGGACTTTTTTGAAGCAAATAAGAGATGGTGCCAAAGGTCATATTAAGAGGATATATAATGTTTTATTAGAATTGGACTCAGAAACTGAACTAGTTAAAGATTGTATGATTAAATGGGCTCAAAATATAGGAGAAACAATACCTATGGACACTTGGGAGTTGATCTGGGTGAGAAATGTGAAGTTTACACAAGCTCAAAATTTACGTGAAAATTTTTACAAGATGTTTTATAGATGGCACTTGGATCCCTCAACTATGTCTCGTATCTATCCGAATTATGAATCCAAGTGTTGGAGGTGTGGTCATCCAGATGCAACCTTTTTTCATATGTGGTGGACTTGTAAGGTTATTAAGGCCTTTTGGGTACAATTATGGTGGAACCTACAGCAGATTTTTAAAAAAAGGATTATTTTTCTTCCACAGTTGTTTCTTTTAGGTATTGTGCAAGATCTAGATGTAAAAGAAACAAATTTGATGCTTTATTGTTTATCTGCTGCCCGATTGCTAATAGCCCAAAATTGGAAGAGCCCAATTCTGCCTACGATGGGAGACTGGAGATTGAAAGTTTCGTATCTTGCTGAAATGGCAAAGATTTCGGCTTACTTGAAGAACCATTCGAATGAACAATTTTTATCAATATGGAGAAGATG
>NW_015427245.1:0-1237 GCF_001527695.2 Protobothrops mucrosquamatus | reverse complement strand
TCTCTATACCCTCTTCTACTTTTTCTATTCTCTCCTCCATTCCTTCCATTTTTTCTCCCACTTCTTCCACACGCGCCTCTATACGATCCATATGAAAAGCAAAACCTTGAAAAATTTGAGACATGTTCTCACACAATTCATCATTCTTTTTAGCCAGAAGCTCCTCTGTCTCCACTCTCATTTGTTGCACTATTTGTTTGGACATCTGCATCAAAGAATCCTGCAAGTTCTTCAAAGTAATATAAGGTGGAGGAGAGGGTGGTGGAGTTTTAGCTTTCTGTTGCGTAGTTTGTACAACTGGGGAAGAGACAGCTGGCTTAGGTACTGCAGAAGCTACAAGTCATTTAGAAGCCATTCTTAAAATTAAAAAAGATCTTAATACACAGTCCAAAACATCAGATAGTTAAGCAGATTTTTCTTCAATTTTTCTTTGATTTTTTTAAGAAAATCTTTACAGTCTTTACAATGTAACAATCCACAACCGGAAGGAAAATGAAAGTGTCTCTTTAAAACAAAGAAGCGGCTGAGCCGCAGCCATTTTTTTCTCCCTTGTCTGTTAACTTTCGATTTCAGGCAATTGAGAAGAGTATTTAATTCTTCTGAGTCAAAGTTATAATTTCTTTATAAAAAGTCCAAATTTCCTAGACAGCTCTGTCTGATGAAAGTTACTCACAATTAAAGTCAAAAAAGAACATCAGAGGTGGAGACGGCGTCTGGCTTCGCAAAGTTGTTATGTTGTTATGTTAATTTAATTTGTATACCGCCCTTCTCCCATAGGAGAAGTAACGAAGACATCCCGATCTGCGGAGAAACTCTGGGCTCCGGAGGAGTTCTCACCTTCGCCTCCCTGGGAGCCCCCCAGGGAGACTAGGGAACTCGACTCCTACTCCAGAGTAAGCTCTCCTTCTCTCCTATGCCCGGAGAGAAGGTTCAAACCGCCAAACAGCTGGTATCCGCTGTTTCGGCGATTTTTACGCAGTCCCGGACGGGAGGCTGTTAAAAAGCCTCCTTCGGCAGCCGCCCAGCCACTGGAAGCCCAAAGCTACTATACTTTTATGCCCGCCACATAAGTAGGAACAAAGCTCCCACATTTATCATTAGTGTGATCTATCACTGGGAATTTAGGGGATCTAATGCAAACTTCCAATTGTGTGAGGATGGGTTATCTGGGAGCTCAGTTAACTCCTGTGCAGCAACTGCCACCAACTTACTTCTCAGAGTTGTGATAAGAGTAATA
>NW_015427244.1:0-1237 GCF_001527695.2 Protobothrops mucrosquamatus | reverse complement strand
TATTGTTTAATATTTAGGTTATGAATATGTTTATTATTGTGTTTAATTTTAATTTGTTTAAATTTGTGTTAAAGGGGAGTTAAAGCGCATTATGGACTTGGTTATTTTAATAGTTGGTTAATGCTAGATAGATTTTGATTATTATATTTGTAACCCTGTGTTCAGCTCTGGGAAGTGGGGGAGGGGGAGGGTGGGGTTTAGGGGTGGGTATGGGGGTTTATACTGTAATCTTCATAAAACTTTTAATAAAAAAAAAAGATCACGTGAAGTGTTAATACCACTTTATAATGCCTTGGAATACCGCATCCAGTTTTGGTCACCACGGTGTAAATAAGATGTTGAGACTCTAGAAAGAGTACAGAGAAGAGCAACAAAGATAATTAGGGGACTGGAGGCTGAAACATATAAAGAACGGTTGCTGGAATTGGGTATGTCTAGTTTAATGAAGAGAAGGATGAGGGGTGACATGATAGCAGTGTTCCAATATCTCAGGGGTTGCCACAAAGAAGAGGGAGTCAAGCTATTCTCCAAAGCAACTGAAGGCAGGACAAGAAGCAACAGATGGAAACTAACCAAAGAGAGAAGCAACCTAGAACTAAGAAGAAATTTCCTGACAGTTAGAACAATTAATCAGTGGAACAACCTGCCTCCAGAAGTTCTCGATGCTCCAATACTGGAAGTTTTTAAGAAGAGACTGGACAACCATTTCTCTGAAATGGTATAGTGTTTCCTGCCTGAGCAGGAGGTTGTACTAAAGACCTCCAAGGTCCCTTCCAACACCATTATTATTATTACTATTATTATTACTACTATTATTATTATTATTATTATTATTATTATTATTATTATTAAGAAAATTAATGACTGTCTATTAAGGACACGCACCATTGAATTAACATGCATACATTCTACCAATGATGATATTTTCCTTTTATTTGTGGCAGCTGTCCAAAAACACATTCACATATTATGAATCAACTCTTCACAGATAACCCTGTCCAGAGTGAAATATGGAATATTTGTGGCATCAATTGGCTTTAATTTAATTTAATTTAATAATTTAATTTATATACCGCCCTTCTCCCGTAGGACTCAGGGCGGTGCACAGCATATTAAAACAGACAAACAAAATACATCAAAGAACAAAAAAAAACCCCCATAAAACCAAATTAAAAGCCAAATATTCGAAGCTGTGTGTCAATTAAAATTTTCTTAAAATCATCCCTACCTAAAATCC
>NW_015427243.1:0-1237 GCF_001527695.2 Protobothrops mucrosquamatus | reverse complement strand
TGTGTCTTTTTTGATATTAATTTGGCAGATTTCATATACCTATTATCCCAGTTGTTGCACATCATTAAGAAAACTCTCATTCATTGATGAGAGGACCAAACAGCTATGGCTTTCAAATATGTTGGCGTTTTACTTTGCTAACTTCATTTTAGCTATTTATAATTTAAATACACAGCATGTTTTTGCTTTAAAACAAAGGGTCTTTGATAAGGAATGGTGGAAATATTAAATTGGATCAATATACCTTCCTTTGCATTCATACCTTGGCTTTTTTATTATCTGGGTTTTCTCTGCAAAGGTGAATTAGATGGAATTGAAAAAAGCAGAGTCTCACACTTATGCTCTTACGTTTTATTATTTATTTAACAAACATTACAAGCAATGAATCTGTTAGTGTCTCTGAACTATTCATAGGGCAATGTCATTCTCTAGAAGTTTATATTCATGCCTTCCTGACTACCTGCTGACTCAAAATCTCTTTTATTCCAGATTCAATGAATATGGAAAATATGGAAGTATTGGATTGTGCAAAGAAGGTTTGTTTGTTTTTAATCTTTGAGTGAAACTAGGGTGATACAGGTGATTACAAAACTCTTTTTGCTTCAAATTCCCTCTTTGCTGATGTTTGATGTGCAAATTGATGCTAACACTACAAACAGAAATCCAGTATTAAATGACCTTTCTAGGTCCTCTAGTTATAGTTCTCTTTGTTTACATCTTTTTAAATCAAGTAAGCACACATGAAGAAGACAGAGACATGTGCCCATCTTAACTTTTGACCTAACTATCAGATGGGTTATTAGATATAGACTGCAAGTTTTTTGTAGCTTCTTATTTCCACCTAGTGATTGCCCAGATTTTTATAGACCAGCTCTTAATAGTTTAAGGCAGCAGAGGGTAAATTAATGACAACACTGAATTCAAGATGGAATTGCAATCAAATTTTTAGACATGTTATAAAAGTTATATTTTATGCATTTATGTATGTTTATATGTATGTAAGCATTCATTCATTCATCCATCCATTCATTCATTCATTGAAAAACAGAGAAATCTGGGACCAACTGACATATCAAAGAAAACCCATTGAAATTGATACTGCAGTACTGATTCTTCTGTGGTTATTTTCTTGCTAGACTTAAATGCAAATGGAAAAAAGACAAAATACATAAATTAACATAATTATGTCTAAATGAAACTGATACTAAGGGAATTTTCACTTGCCACTCTTCATTTT
>NW_015427242.1:0-1237 GCF_001527695.2 Protobothrops mucrosquamatus | reverse complement strand
ATTACACCCAAAATGTGCAAATTATCTAGGAATAGACTTTATGTTCAATTTTACGAGCTACTTAAATCAAAATAGATTCTTGGTAGTATGAGCTGAACTTATTAAAACGTATAACTTTATTTAATGTATGGGTCTTGATATTCACATTTAACGGTGATTCTAAATCTTTGAACATTGCAAGGACATACTATATATTTAACTATTGACAACAAATGAATAACAATTTAGTACGCTATTTGTGTATCTCCATTCTTTTATTATTTTTTTCATATTCTTTCTAGTATTTGTTCATATCTTTTCTTTCACGTGTTCATTGGAAAACAAAAGAGAAAGAATATCGCTTACATTTCCGTTTTAATGAGGACTTTCTGACAGTTTCCATGGCATGTTCCTTTTCTTCCTTACTTGGTTACAGAAGTGTGAAATAAAGCCCAGTTTGGGCTAACTGGTGACCTCATGAGTGTTATCTCTTTATAGTTCTGTCTGTGAAAGATGATGTAAGGGAAGAAAAAGTAATACTTTAACCACTTTTTTTTCTTCATCTGCTCAATCCTGCTCCATTCTTGGAGACTGCCAGGACAGGTCCCGACAGTTTTCTGGGCAAGGTTTTTCAGAAGTGGTTTGCTTGCCATTGCTTCCTTCCTAGGGCTGGGGGAAAGTGACTGGCCCAAGGTCACCCAGCTGGCTTTGTGCCTAAGGTGGGACTAGAACTCACAGTCTCCTAGTTCTTAGCCTGATGCCTTCACCACTACACCACTATTAATACCACTTTACAAGGCCTTGGTAAGGCCACACTTGGAGTACTGCATCCAGTTTTGGTCACCAGGATGTAAAAAAGATGTTGAGACTCTAGAAAGAGTGCAGAGAAGAGCAACAAAGATGATTAGGGGACTGGAGGCTAAAACATATAAGGAACGGTTGCTGGAATTGGGGATGTCTAGTTTAACGAACAGAAGGATGAGGGGGGACATGATAGCAGTGTTCCAATATCTCAGGGGCTGCCACAAAGAAGAGGGAGTCAAGCTATTCTCCAAAGCCCCTGAAGGCAGGACAAGAAGCAACAGATGGAAACTAATCAAGGAGAGAAGCAACCTAGAACTAAGGAGAAACTTCCTGACAGTTAGAACAATTAACCAGTGGAACAACCTGCCTCCAGAAGCGGTGAATGCTCCAACACTGGAAGTTTTTAAGAAGAGACTGGACAGCCATTTGTCTGAAATGGTATAGGGTTTCCTGC
>NW_015427241.1:0-1237 GCF_001527695.2 Protobothrops mucrosquamatus | reverse complement strand
TATTTTCCAAAGCGCCTGAAGGCAGGACAAGAAGCAACGGATGGAAACTAATCAAGGAGAGAAGCAACCTAGAACTAAGGAGAAACTTCCTGACAGTTAGAACAATTAACCAGTGGAACAACCTGCCTCCAGAAGCGGTGAATGCTCCAACACTGGAAGTTTTTAAGAAGAGACTGGACAGCCATTTGTCTGAAATGGTCTAGGGTTTCCTGCCTGAGCAGGGGGTTGGACTAGATGACCTCCAAGGTCCCTTCCAACTTTTTTATTATTATTATTATTATTATTATTATTATTATTATTATTATTATTATTATTATTATTATTATTATTATTATTATTATTATTATTATTACCTTGCTGAAAAAGGGACTGAATTGGTACGGTGGATTTGATGCCCTGCATACAGGCTTCTCTTTGTCCCGTTGCAAACTTCTGCAACTTGCAAACTAATCCTGGCTTCTCTGAGCAGAAAAAAAATAAAAATTGAGCCCAGCTTGGATGCAGGAGGCCCAAGCCAGGAGTTAACGGAGCAGTACAGCTGTCCACTGGGTGTGCCAGCAGAATTTTTTTTTTTCTCTTTCACATCTGGAGGAAGCTATTTTTTTTCTCCCCTTCGGTAGAAATGATGGACTGTCCGGCTCCTTTTCTCCTACTACCAGGAGAAAAGTGATCTAGAGCAAAAGATTTGAACCAAAAAACCCCTCCCCATCTTTTTTCTGTAGGAGAAAGAAAAAAAAAAGACGACACACTCGTCTGCTCAAACTGAAGTAAACCTCAGAAGGAAGGAGAAAGAGGATGTCCTATTGACATGTGGCCGAGAAGAAGATTCAGCAAGGGAGCCCCACTTTTTTGGGATTAGCAATGGAAGTTTTGCAACAGAGGAAACTTTAGGCAGTAAAACATCAGCTGCTTCCAGGTCCTTCAAGACCTTGCACGTAATTTTGCAACCAGCTTCTTTTCCACCACCGTCAAAGTCCTAATTCGTTTTAAGGAACAAAACTCACGGGGTTTTCAAGTCTTGCTCTACCTGTGTGTCCATGGAACATGTGTAAGTGGGTAATGATGAAACCCAAAGTGAACAAGGGAGTCACAAGGACACAGGGCTTGGCGGGAATCTGGCGTCAGCTTCCTGGAACCGCCTTTCAAAAGCAGGGGAAGAAATTTAGAAAAGTCCCAGTTGCAATTTCTTCTTTTCAGAAAATTGCAGAAGCCGACCCAAGTTTACTTAGGCCTTGTC
>NW_015427240.1:0-1237 GCF_001527695.2 Protobothrops mucrosquamatus | reverse complement strand
TAAAAGGGTCATGAGCTGTCCTTGAAGCCTTCCAGCTCTCTTGCCAAGTTGTGTTGTGTTGTTGTGTTTGTGTTTCCTTCCAGAGAAAGGAGTGGGACGGAAGCTCCTGAGTGAGATCGCGAAGGTAACACAAGTGTCGCTCCCCAGTTGCCAGTTGCCAAAAACGAGTGGGGAGGGGGCATGGCCCAGGGAACAGGGGGGGTCTTACAAGCCCCCATTCCTTGACCCCTCGAAGCTGGAATCACTAGACTATGGGGGGTCTCTAAGCCTGGCCCCTTTAAGACTTGTGGACTTCAACTCCCAGAATTCCTCAGCCAGCCGTGTCGGCTGGCTGAGGAATTCTGGGAGTTGGAAGTCCACAAGTCTTAAAGGAGCAGGTTTGGGGACCCCCTGCATTAGATGATTAACCAGTCAAGACACACATCATTATGTCCCAAGAACATCACAATTGGCCCCCACCTCATTTGCCCACCCACCCAATTTCTGCCCCCCCCCTCCAGATCTCGTCTCCTCCCAGGGAATCCCCTCCCCTGCAGCTAAGCCCCTCCGCTCTGGCCCCCAGATTGCCTTGGAGAAAGGCTGCACCCAAATGAGGCTGGGGGTGCTGGACTGGAACCGCAGGGCCGTTGACTTCTACTCCCGGCGAGGGGCTGTGGACCTGACGGCCTCCGAGGGCTGGCACTCCTTCCGCTTCGAGGCAGAGGCCCTGCAGCAGCTGGCCCTGGGCGAGGCGGGCAGAGGGGCCGGGCTGGGGTCCTTGAGCTCTGCTGGGCGAGGGTCTCTTCCAGCCCCTGAGACTCTGCCCAGGTTGACTCAGGGTGTACGAAACTGGCAATAAATGTGAATTTCTAAGAAATGCCTTGGGATTCACTGGGGGTGTTTTTTTTCATTTAGTTTGCTGTGGCTACGACCTGAGAGAGAGAGAGAGAGAGAGAGAAAGAAAGAAAAAGAAAGAAAGAAAGAAAGAAAGAAAGAAAGAAAGAAAGAAAGAAAGAAAGAAAGAAAGAAAGAAAGAAAGGGAGGATGGATAGATAGATAGATAGATAGATAGATAGATAGATAGATAGATAGATAGATAGATAGATAGATAGATAGATAGATAGATAGAATGGGTGAATAGATAGCAACAGACAGGTGATAAATAGAGGAAGAAATAGAGAGGGAGAGATAGAGATAGATTGATAGAGATAGAGATAGACAGACTGACAGGTAGGTAGGTAGGTAGATAGAATGGATG
>NW_015427239.1:0-1238 GCF_001527695.2 Protobothrops mucrosquamatus | reverse complement strand
ATGCTGAGAAATGGCGTTCAGGTAAGACAACGCCCATTCTACAGCATGTGAGATGTAGCCTCCACCGATGGGACATACCCAAGCCCCCATGTCCCCCAATGGGAGGGAAGTCTAGGTCTGTGAGTCACGAGCCGCCACCACCCTCTGCAAGACCCTCCTGCCAAAGGCCGCATCAGCCGCCGCAAACTGATCAAGTTTGCAATGCCTTATAAAAGAAGAGGGAGAAGACCAGGTGGCTGCCCGACAAATCTCTTCCACCGAAGCCTGGGCAGAATAAGCCGCAGACGTGGCTGCACTACGTGTGGAATGAGCTGTGACATTCGCCGGAACCTGAAGAGACTGAGACTTGTATGCATAAGAGATGCATGCCCTGATCCATCTTCCAATGGTCGAAGATGATACCTTCAGACCCTTGGAAGAAGGATGGAAAGACAAACAGAGCCTCAGTCCTGCGAAAAGGTTCTGTACGTTTTACATAGTGATGCATGGCCCGTCGTACGTCCAACGTGTGCCACAGCCTTTCCAGACGATGGGATGGTCGAGGACAAAAATTTGGAAGAACCAGGTCCTGAGACCTGTGAAACCAAGTATTGACCTTCGGGATGAAGGATGGGTCCAACCGAAGGACCACCCTGTCATCCAGAGAGTTACAGAGGTCCCCTCTGACTGAGAGTGCAGCCAGTTCAGAAATACGCCTTGCCGAAGTAATGGCAACCAAAAAGGCGACTTTCAGAGAAAGGAAGTGTAAAGAGCAAGACCTAATAGGTTCAAAGGGTGGCCCCGTGAGAACCTGCAACACCTTTGGTAAATCCCACGTGGGGTATCTATGTACCATGGGAGGAGCAGTGTGAACAGCTCCCTTAAGGAAAGCCTTGACTGTCGGGTGATGTGACAGTTGTGCATGATCCTCACAAGTGAGAATTGAGGACAAGGCAGCAATTTGTCTACGAATAGTGTTATAGGCCAGGCCTTTGTTCAGGCCCTCTAAGAGGAAATCCAAGATAATTGGAATGGAGACCTTCAACGGATCCAAACTCCGGGAGGCACACCAAGTGCAGAAATGCCTCCATGTGGTGTCATAAATTCTGTTAGTTGAAGGACGTCTGGAGGCTTGAATTACCGCTATGACGTCCAGGGAAAATGACTGCCTGGCTAAGCTCTCCCGCTCAAGTGCCAAGCGGCTAACTGAAACCACTGCGGATCCGGATGTTGTAGCTGACCTTGACTGAGGGCGACTA
>NW_015427238.1:0-1238 GCF_001527695.2 Protobothrops mucrosquamatus | reverse complement strand
TTATATTTAAAAGAAGCATAGAGTGGTGGAATATAATTTAGGTTCTTAATAAATTTGTTCTTTTTTTTCTTTTATATATTTTACCTACTTATGTAGAATAATATACTTTGTGGAGTTAGAGATATTAATATTTGTTTACTTATATCTGAATATTATCCTGGGATTAGGTTTGGGAAGTCCGGGGGGGTGGGGGGTGGGGGTTTTTTTTTCTATAGCATTGTGTAACATTTGTGATGTTTTTTTTTTTATGATGAAAAATAATAAAAATTTTATATTGAAAAAAAAAAATAATTCAGCTGCCGCTTTATACACGTCAGATATAAAGAACTCAAATGATATCCACAAATGTATATACCAGATCCATGAGTGCCACTAGCAATTACCTTTTACATTTCTTATTGAATTATTTTCTCGGGCAATTTATATTTTATTTGAGTGGAGATTTATTGTATGAAAGATACTTTGTAATACTTGGGTTATTACCTCTGGTAAGACATTCCTAATTTTCAATGCTTCTTACTAATAACAACTATATTCGTTAGTATTTAAGTATAAATATATACATGACTGAATACATAATATTACAATCACAACTTTCAATCCATTAGTTCTGTGAGCCAAATTAAATGAAATTATGGCTATTTTGATTACTATAAACAGCATTCTGCTTCCATGAGCTAGAATGATCTAGATTGGCTCTTCAATGTGCTATCCTTTAAAGCTGTGTTATGTTGGGAATCTACTTTTGATAAGTGTCATTTTCATAATAAATTAATAGACATGATTTCTTCCTACACATGGATGGAAGACAGAAAGACATGACAGATTAGATAGATAGATGATAGATAGATAGATAGATAGATAGATAGATAGATAGATAGATAGATAGATAGATAGATAGATAGATAGATAGATAGATAGATAGATGTCATGTGTGACATGACTTTAATACATCAGAAAATAAAATGCAGAGGTCTCTGAAAAATAATGTTTTTAGCTTGTCTTCTTGCCTGAAAAACAAACAACAAAGTGAGGAGTAAAAAAAAAATACAAATCTAAAGATTGTTATTACAATTTTTAAAGTTCACTGGAGTGTACACAATGCTTTATGATGTTTCACAAAATTTTATAAAATAGTTGTGATCAGAATTAATGTTTTTATTTAGTTGGTAGTAAATTCTGCAAGTTAGTTTAGGAAGGCCATTTAAGTCGAAGCAGTTTGACATCATCTCCTTAAA
>NW_015427237.1:0-1238 GCF_001527695.2 Protobothrops mucrosquamatus | reverse complement strand
TGAGGTCAGGCTGATAGGTCTGTAATTTCCTGGGTCCATTTTTTTCCCTTTTTTGTAGATGGGAACTACATCAGCTCTTTTCCAGTCCTCTGGTAGTTCCCCTGTGCTCCAGGATCTTTGAAAAATATAGTTCAGTGGTTCTGAGATCACATATGCCAGTTCCTTGAGAACCTTGGGGTGTAATCCATCTGGTCCTGGCAATTTGAACTCGTCTAGGCTGGACAGGTGCTCACTTACCATTTTCTTGCCTATCTTAACTTGTGTTTCTATTCTATTTTTTATGGCACTATTTTTGATAGTTTGGTCGGTTTTTCCCTTTGTGTAAAGACAGATGCAAAAAATGAGTTAAATAGTTCTGCTTTCTCCCTGTTGCTTGTCACCTTCTTGCCACTTTCACCCACTAATGGTATTGTGCTAGACTGGGCTTTTATTATCTCATTTTTCAAAATTTCCCAAGCTTCTTGAGTTGTTTTCCCCTTGAGGATTCTCATCATTAATTTAGTAACCAGATGAAGCCATGCTAGATGACTTTCAACTGGGCAAATTATTAAGATATAGCTTAGTAGTAAAGCAATTGCTTTGGATAATGAGAACCAGTTTGATGTCTTGGATAAGATGCTGGCCTAGAAACCAGGAGACAGTGAGTTCTAGTCCTGCCTTAGGCATGAAAACTGGCCGGATAGAGTGACCTTGGGCCAGTCACTCACTCTCAGCCCAACCTACCTCACAAGGTTGTTGTTATGGGGAAAATAGCAAGAGGAAGGAGTATTAGCTATGTTTGCTGCCCCGAGTTACTTATAAAGTAATAAAACTAGGACAGATATCTAATAAATAAATAACAGAGCTGAAAAAACCCTGGCCTGAAATTCTAAAGAACAACCAAATCACTATTTATTTTTACTTCTTTCTCCTAATTCTCTCTCAGCCATCCTATTGCAATGACATTCCTCAGGAGATGCCCTTTCACACACAAACCAATCCTTGAAATGACAAGTCATCACTTACCACTCCCATATCTTTCTCTCTTTTTAAAAAAATCTTTTCTTCCACATTAATTGCTGTTCCTCCCGGTAACCCTTAAATCCTGTTGTAGAAAATCATTTATTTCCAAAACAATCCTTGTTGCTTTGATTATTTAGCTTCAGAATACCTGGAAACATTGTTGAAATAAGGTATTAGAGAGCTCAGCTTGGATATAGCTGAGAGTTTCACCAGAGGTAACATTATTTCTGGATTAA
>NW_015427236.1:0-1238 GCF_001527695.2 Protobothrops mucrosquamatus | reverse complement strand
ACGGCCTCCTTTGGTGGAATCATGAGCAATGACTTCTGCTCCTTTAAAGTTGAAAGTGTGGCCATGCTCAGCTATATGGGTCCAGACTTGGGAGCGTTGTTCTTGTCTTCTTACTGCCAAAATATGCTCATGTATTCTGGTTTTAAGTCTTTTTGATGTTTCTCCAATGTAGTTACATTGGCATGTGTTGCAGTTAATCATGTATACGATGGAGGACAAATCACTGCTTGGTAATGGTTCTTTGGGTCACATCAACTGGGAACGTAACGTTTGGTTGGGTTTGTGTGCTATGTTGATATTGTATGGGGCAAGGATCCTGGCGGTTGCTTCTGAGACTCCATTGATGTATGGGATTGTTGCCCAGTTGCTTATTGAGCTTGTAGAAAACTTGAGGCTGCAATTATTCATTCAGAAATCACTGGATGGTTACTGAAAACCAAAAATAGACACAGAATTCTCTGAAATCATGTAATCTAATATAAATAGAAAGCAAGAGTTCTTTGAACACTGAGAGAACAGAATGATCTCTCAACTAGTGTTAAAGGATTGACTAAAAAGATAAGAAATAAAGTGTCTTATCCTAAATAAAACAGATAAATTTTGGAAGAAAGGAGATATCTGAGAGAAGTACTACATTGTCTCATTGAAAAATAGAGAAAAAACAAGTTTCAGTTTAAGGAACATAAGGTCTCTTATGCAATGAGCTGAAATGACTGCTACTAGAAATGCTATTTTCAAAGACAGAAGATGAAAAGCAGTGGTAATCAGATCAAGATGATGAGATATGGTGAAAGACATCATAAAATGTTTCATAAGAGGATCAAACAGAAAGAATAGGTTACTAACTGTAGAACAGAAGGAAAAATGTTGCAAAGTTTATTTTTTATGGAAGAAATATCAAAGCCACATTGTTTCAATGCCAAAATGCAATGAAAATAAAACTGAAGGGGCTTGAAATTTTCCCTTTTGTATAGCCTGCAAAAATTTAGCTACACATTACTGGGTATTTTGCAGGCTATACAAAAGGGAAGATTTCAAGCCCCTTCAGTTTTATTTTCATTGCATTTTGGCATTGAAGCAATGTAGTCTTGATATTTCTTTAACTTTAATTTTCCCTTTTGTATAGTCTGCAAAAATTTAGATACACATTATCTGAGAAACAAGAACAGCTCGTCAACAGTAGGCCTAAGGGAGTCTCATATCAAATAACCACATAGTGAGAAGGAAGGAAGGAGAGG
>NW_015427235.1:0-1238 GCF_001527695.2 Protobothrops mucrosquamatus | reverse complement strand
GGTCTCGGAGATATCCAGGTCCGATGCCATGGAGCGCTTTGAAGATGATGACCAACACCTTGAAGCGCACCCGGAAGGCCACCGGCAACCAGTGCAGCTCGCGCAGCAGCGGTGTTACATGGGAGCGACG
Source organism: Protobothrops mucrosquamatus (assembly GCF_001527695.2). Lineage (NCBI taxonomy): Eukaryota > Metazoa > Chordata > Lepidosauria > Squamata > Viperidae > Protobothrops > Protobothrops mucrosquamatus. The sequence continues at coordinate 1,108 of NW_015427235.1, read as the reverse complement.
AGTCCCTCCCAACACCGCCTGCGCGGCCGCATTCTGGACCAGTTGGAGCCTCCGGGTGCTCCTCAAGGGGAGCCCCATGTAGAGATACTGTTGAAACGGCTTAGATGAAGGAAACGTTTTAGATAATTAAATGTGTTTGAATTTAGGGAAATTATAATGTATAAAAAAGAAAAAATGTTTTGAATAAGAGTTAAAGGATTAGATGACTAGACACATTAAATGGAATATTTAAATGTTATGGTTATGGTTAAAAAGAATAAGAAATTTTGGGAATGAATATATATTAGCTTAGGAGGAATATATATTTTAAGTAGCATTTTACTTTTTATGTTTCTTTATTCTTTCTCTCTTTTCCTTTTGTTTATTGTTTTTACCTACTCTTTAAGAAATGTAAAAGTGTTGAGATGGTTTATATGGGAAAAATGGATTTAAATCTTTAAATGTAATTGACTGTTGAGAAGATCTTAACCAGCAAGAATACTTTGAACTTTATGGGAGACACAAATTTAAATAAGGACTGTAACAGGATATAAGAGGAGGCAACCAGAGTGATTAGATAGAACAGAAATATTATATTGATGTGATCATTATTTCTAGGAATATTGGGAAAAAATCATATATGTAACTGTTATTTATCAAAATAATAAGAATTGTATTAATTCAAGGTTTGCAAAGAAGACATTTTGGGGAAAAGGGGAAATCAACTAAATGTACTATGTGGATTATGGATTATAGAAACCAATTGTTAATGATTTTTCTTTACAAATGTAAACCCAGCAAACACACTTAATACCAACTATTAAGTGATTTATGTTTAAAAACATCAATAAAATATATGGGGGGGGGGAAGGAATCCAGTGCCCCAGGGCATCCAGAATGTTTTCTTTCATCCATCCTGGCCATTAGCAGTGGGAAGGAATGCATTTATAATTATTTTAGATAAAACTAAGTTAGGCTGCTATTAAACCATTGCAGCAGATCTTCTCCTATGTGGTCTTTATTGGGATCAGCATTGTGTTAAATGAGCTATGTATGTATAAGTGAACAGGGATAGCACAATTTAAGAGCCTGCAGTGCTAATGGTTCGCATGTTTTTATGGACCATCAT
>NW_015427234.1:0-1238 GCF_001527695.2 Protobothrops mucrosquamatus | reverse complement strand
TACATATATCAAAGGCAAAGGCAATGGCAATTAACCCTGTGGTGGGATGTTTTGGTCTCTAAAAAATCAAATTATAAATATATTTGATTTTTAAACAGATTCATATATGCCAAGCCAAATTTGCATTTGGAAGAAATATGGCAAATTCTATACCAATGTCTGTCTGCTTATCTATCTAGTGTTTATTTTAGTAAACCAGCCATAGGCCACCCCTTTGATGGATAGATACTGTATTTATTTTTTTAATTTTTGAGGCTGAGGGCAAAATAGGGAAGGAAACAATACTAAATGGACGAAAGCTCATTATGTAGTGGATTGACTGACAGCCTCTTTAGGAAGCAGGTGTTGGAGGGAAGAGAGTAGGCGTTTGTTTTTAATATACTTCAGTCCTTGATAACTACACAACACTTTTTATATGGTTGTTATTTCAAAATGGTAAAAGACTTCAATTTGGTAACTGAGAGGTCTTTGAAAGCCACAAATGAGAAGGAATGAAATGCTGCAGAATTTGCTCCTCTGTAGTACACAGAAGTAAAAAGTGTTGTATAGGTATCAGAATTGTGCCTGAAACACTGCTTGTGTAGAAGTCTCAATGACGTGCAATTTTTGGGTACATTATTTTCCATTTTGTTTACAGTTTAACTGTTAGACAGCATAGCTGAGATGCCTCTGGGAGAGGATTTCTGGGTGCTGAGACCTTTCCCAGCCTACTGTCTCTTTCAAGTGCCTTCAACGGTTTTCCTGTTTGCCTTGTTGATATCAGTGCCACCTGGCCTTTTATGCGCACCAGCAGTGGTGGGATTAAAATATCTGAACAACCGGTTCTCTGTGTTGATGCCGCTTCTGGGAGTCCATTCTGGGCCTGGGTAACAAAAAATTAGCTACCGGTTCTGTCAAAGTGGTGCGAACTGGTTGAATCCAATAACTGCACACCAGTCTACCTGGTTATTGTTGCTGCAGCTTTCATTACTTTTGCACACTGTGAAGGAGCTTGCTTGCTGATCTGCGGAGCACTGCTGCTATTCCAGGTCCTAACCATGGGAGAAACAGACTCAGGCTCAACCCTTCCAAGACCGAGTGGCTGTGGCTACCGGCGCCTCGGCATAGTCAGCTGATTCCATCGCTGACTATAGGGGGCGAAACTTTGGCTCCCTCGGAAAGGGTACGCAATCTGGGTGTCCTCCTGGATCCACGGCTGACACTGGAAGACCAGTTGGCGGCCGTGACCAGGGGGGCGT
>NW_015427233.1:0-1238 GCF_001527695.2 Protobothrops mucrosquamatus | reverse complement strand
GAGTTCTCGCCTACATCGTCCATATAGGACGACTCGGGAACTCAACTCCTACCCCGGGCAGCTCACCTATCCCCTTATGCCCAGGGGAAAGGTATCAAGCCGTTTGACAGCTGATGCTGGCTGTCAAACCGGCTTTTACGCAAAACAGGCGGGAGGCAGCAAACAGCTGCGACCGACGAAATCGCCTGCCACCGGAAGAGATAACACCTTTAGAACTCTCGGAGGCAATTAAGAAATAACAAAGCTCCAGGGCCAGATGGTTTACCTGTAGAAATGTATAAAATTGTACAAGAATCTTTAAGCCCAATATTGTTGGAACTATTTAACGAGGTCTTAATAAAGGCTAAAATACCAGCCTCATGAGAAGCTCTCATCACTCTGATTCCTAAAGAAAATTCGGACTTGACGCATATTAAGAACTATAGACCCATCTCATTATTAAACTCGGACTATAAGATTTTTATGGCCATAATGGCTCAAAGACTTGAAAGATTTCTAGCAGATTTTATACATTCGGACCAAAATGGCTTCTTACCTAAAAGATACATAAGAAACAATGTCAGGACTGTTCTGGATGTATTGGAGTATTATGAGGTACACAATAAAAAGCAAATGGGTTTAATTTTCCTCGATGCACAAAAAGCATTCAACAGTGTGAAATGGGATTTTATGTTTAATCAATTGTTGTATATGGGGGAAATTTTATAAATATGTTCAAATCAGTTTATTTTAAACAGGCAGCAAAAGTAATAACTAATGGAGAAACAACCGATAGCTTCCAAATTCAAAAAGGTACAAGGCAAGGTTGTCCGTTATCGCCATTATTGTTTATACTATCCCTGGAGGTACTAATCAGAGTGATTCTGAAAGATGGACAGATCAAAGGATTAGAGATTAAGAAAGAAATGTTTAAAACGCAAGCCTTTGCAGACGATCTTGTCTTTATAATCAAAAAGCCATTACAATCAGGGACAAGATTGATGGAAGTATTGAGTGAATATGGGGAAGTAGCAGGCCTAAAGATAAAGAAAGAAAAAAACAAAATGCTCGTTAAGAATTTGACTAAAATACAGAAAAATGAATTAGTTGACAGAATAGGCATTCAGATCACAAATAAAATAAGATATTTAGGGATACAACTAACTGCTAGATATGTTACACTTAAAAGAGACAATTATGATAAGTTAATGGAACAGATTAAAATTGATTTAGATACTTGGACCAACTTGCAACTCTCT
>NW_015427232.1:0-1238 GCF_001527695.2 Protobothrops mucrosquamatus | reverse complement strand
CCACAGCTCTGAGTATGATTATTTATTGAGTGCTTCCAGCCTGCATGATGAATACATTATTCTCAGACAAAGAAGGCAGCCTAATTTAAAATGGATAGTTGATAATGATATTGAATTTCTTAAATGGCAGGTTGGCATACCAGCAGTTGCCTCTCTTTAAAAGCATCAGGCTGTGGGCGAATGTTACGATAAAACTACCCTGGTGTGATTTTTTTCTGACATTTTCTTGCCATGCTGCAATTTACGGTTATCCTACAATTCTGTTGTAATTCAGGTGCATTCAACTTCTGTGGCTGTTTTCAAAATATATGGGTATGGTACGTTTGCTATCCTTGAAGTAGAAAAATATATTGTAAATATGGTGACAGTGATTGCAAATTGACACACTGGAAACAGTCTATTCTGAGTAGTAAATAAACAAATAGATCTATTAGATAAGGCAACTATCTCTAGGCAATTAACACCAGTAAGTTCACATTTAATGACACATTTGATGAAATAAGTGCAACTAAGCCATTCTACCGTAGATCAAATCCTGCAGACCCAATTCATTGGGTGTAATATTTTACAATGAAGAGGACTTATTCCAGAATAACTTTTCCAGCTGAGTTGAACTACTGGGATCCATAATGCAGAGTCAGCCTGTTAATTGTTTGCAATATTAAGGAACAATTCAAAATTCTGTCCCTCTCTCTATGTTGGCTTTTCAATCTAATTTATGAATGTTTCCAAAATCCCAATATGATGGATATCTGTCTCATTTTTACCACCCCTGTTGCTTTCGCTTTTGTTCTATATTTAGAACTGAGGCAGCATTAATAAATAGGAAGTTATTCTAAGCAAACATGAAATTGCTTCTATTCTGGTTTCAGTCTTTAAAAATCAATTTCCAGTCAAAGATATGTAGCTGCTGCTTTTGAAATTACAAAAGGTTAAACAAAACCTCCTGAGATTTAAGAAATAGTCAGAAACTGGAAATAATAATAATAATAATAATAATAGTAAAGTTGGAAGGGACCTTGAAGGTCATCTAGTCCAAACCCTGCTCAGGCAGGAAACCCTATACCATTTCGGACAAATGGCTGTCCAGTCTCTTCTTAAAAACTTCCAGTGTTGGAGCATTCACCGCTTCTGGAGGCAGGTTGTTCCACTGGTTAATTGTTCTCACTGTCAGGAAGTTTCTCCTTAGTTCTAGATTGCTTCTCTCCTTGATTAGTTTCCACCCGTTGCTTCTTGTC
>NW_015427231.1:0-1238 GCF_001527695.2 Protobothrops mucrosquamatus | reverse complement strand
GTAACACCTCTCCTGCGCGAGCTGCACTGGCTGCCGGTGGCCTTCCGGGTGCGCTTCAAGGTGTTAGTAACAACTTTTAAAGCGCTCCATGGCAATGGACCTAGGTATTTGCAAGACCGCCTCCTACCAAACACCTCCCTTCGACCAGTCCGCTCCCACAGAGAGGGCCTCCTTAGAGTGCCGTCGGCCAGCCAATGCCAGCTGGCGACCCCCAGGGGGAGAGCCTTCTCTGTGGCAGCTCCTGCCCTCTGGAATGACCTACCCTCCGACCTACGTACAGTTGCGGACCTGCGCCTTTTTCGCCGAGCCCTGAAGGCCCATCTATTCCGTGTGGCCGGCCTGGCATAGTTTGATTATGTTTCAGTGGGGTTTTTTGTATGGGTGTGTTTTTAGAACAGGCCTGTTATTTAATTCGATTTTAGAACAGAAACTATTTATTTATTATCGTGGTTTTTAGTATCGCCTGTTCACCGCCCTGAGTCCCGTAAGGGAGATAGGGTGGTATATAAATTTAATAAATAAAATAAATAAATAAATAAATAAATAAATAAGTAGTATTTGAACACTTTAGCACCAAAGTTAGCATCAATGCAACGACAGAACCAGAAGACTCAAATACAATAAAAATACGTCTTTGTGATTGCACATAGATTTAATTTTTAGTAACTTTAAACTCCCTTTGTCAACTGTATTTTATTTAGAACAGTTGCCTGTCACTTGGCTTGTTTGTATAAATCAGCTTTTATGGCTCTTAATTTTATGGAGAAAACACCCATGAAAGGTGGTTAATAGCTACACATACTAATTCTAATAAAAGGGAACAAATGACAGAAGCCAATTGTTTGCTCTTTTCTTGCTGAATAGCTTGGAGAAGTGACAATAGTGGAGGTCATATTTCAACAGCACACATTAAGTGTGGAGCTGTGTTCTCTGAGATATGTGGGTGACGGCTCTGTGAAATTATTTCTTCCTCCTTCTCTTAATATAAAAGTATTAAGTACTATTAGTAATGGTATTGGCCACACTTTCCCAGTTCTGCCGTCATTTAACTATATGTTTGAAGTAAGGAAAGTGTCATGGAGGAGGGGTATAAAAAAGTCAAATGTTGCATATGGGGTTTTGATCACATTGTCCTCTCCACTCCCAGATGGCCTTGGGTGTCAGGGGTGGTAATGAACCCTGGGTGGTAGTGGGAGGAGGAGGAGGAGGAGGAGGAGGAGGAGGAGGAGGAGGAGGAG
>NW_015427230.1:0-1238 GCF_001527695.2 Protobothrops mucrosquamatus | reverse complement strand
GGGGAAAGCAAATACACAGCAATGGCCCCCCTGATTGAGAAGGCAATTCCCATCTCTGTCCTGTCCTATTTTTAAAATGCTATAAAAGGGATAAGGCCGACGTGGGCTTCTCAGAAATTAAAAAGTGGGAGATTGATATCATAATAATAACCATTAGGCACTGCAGGGTACAAAATAATACACTGGACTTCTGGATTAATGGCCCTGTGAAAGCAAGCCTTGTCACATCAAGGATACTTAATTATAAAACGGCTTTGGAATGCTAGACAGTCTGTGATGTATTTAATGTAAGTCATAGTTTTTTCACGGTTCATTTTAACTCTTTGTCTCCCGTGTCCTTGTGATTTTTTTTTTTCTTCAAGCACAACTCTGATTGACATCATTTCTCTTTAGGGATCTGGCTGAACCAGTGATGGCGAACCTTTTAGAGACCGAGTGCCCAAACCGCAACCCAAAACCCAATTATTTATCACAAAGTGCCAGGGCCGCATCAGCATTGTGGTACCCTCAGGGGGGGAGGGGTGTGGCCCACTGGGTGCACGTGGCTGCAATGTTCATGGTAGACTGAATGGGCATGGCCAGGGTGGGCATGGCCACCTTGATGTTGCTCGTGGGGGGGATGCCTATGGGGGCTGGGCAGGATTGGGGGAGATCCAGGGGGTCTCTGGTGGGTGGGGTGGTGGGCAGAAGGCTCGTCCTGTGGGGTGAGGCAGGGGATAGGGCGGGGGATGCCATTGCTGCAGGGCAAGGCAAGGCGAGGCAGGGGCAGCTGCTGCCTGACACCAACAGCCCCCGCACACAGAGGCCAGCAAGCGCATGGGGGCGCGCTCTACCACCTTTACTCAACTTGCTAGCCAGCTGCTTCACCTCCTTTGTGTTATGTGGGGCTGCTGCTCCGGGCGCCAGCGGTGGCCTAATGGACCTGCACAAGCTGGCGGAGGTGGCAGCAGGTGTGCCCACAGAGAGGGCTCTGAGTGCCGCCTCTGGAACGCGTGCCATAGGTTCGCCATCACTGGGCTGAGCTATTGATTTCTTCGGCGCTATGGAGGATTTTAGATGGGTCTGAAACTTTTTGAACTTTTCCGCCATCTTTTTCAGATAGGATTTTCAATAAGGGAAATAAGGACAGAGAAATATTTTGTCACTCTTACCACTATGAGGTAAGCTCGGCTAGTGGTTCTAACTTTAGAATAGAATAGAATAGAATAGAATAGAATAGAATAGAATAGAATAGAATA
>NW_015427229.1:0-1238 GCF_001527695.2 Protobothrops mucrosquamatus | reverse complement strand
ACATAAATCACTTAACAGTTGGTAAACAGTGTGTTTGCTGGGTTTATATTTGTAAAGAAAAATCATTAACAATTGGTTTCTATCATCCTTAATCCACATAGTACATTTAGTTGATTTCCCCTTTTCCCCAAAATATCTTCTTTGCAAACCTTGAATTAATACAGTTCTTATTATTTCGATAAATAACAGTTACATATATAATTTTTCCCCAATATTCCTAGAAATAATGATCACATCAATATAATATTTCTTTTCTATCTAATCATCTTATATCCTGTTACAGTCCATATTTAAATTTTTTTCTCCCATAAAGTTCAAAGTATTCTTGCTGGTTAAGATCTTCTCAACAGTTAATTACATTTAAAGATTTAAATCCATTTTTCCCATCTCCACGATTTTACATTTCTTAAAGAATAGGTAAAAACAATAAACAAAAGGAAAGGATAGCAATAGTAAAGAAACATAAAAAGTAAAATACTACTTAAAACATATATATTCCTCTTGCTAATATATATTCACCCCCCCAAATTTCTTATTCTTTTTAACCATAATTAAAAATATATTTAATCTTTAAATATTCCATTTAATGTGTCTAGTCATCTAATCCTTTAACTCTTATTCAAAACATTTTTTTTATACATTATAATTTCCCTAAATTCAAACACATTTAATTATCTAAAACATTTCCTTCATCTAAGCCATTTCAACAGTATTATATTACTTATATTAAGAAATAAAATAAAAAAAGGGGGAAAGCATACAGTATTATTTAATAAATTCATCCCTCTTAGAATGACATATGGGTTCAAAATTTGGCAAATTCTTTGTAAATAAATTAGTCAATTTCTCAGCAGGACTTACAATGGGACATTAGAAACGAAATTCAAACCTTCTCTACATTCATCACTTGGGGCTACATGCGGATTTTCCTCTGTGCGGTAAAAATGGAATATTTCCAGAAGAACCGTCCACACTCAGGGCACTTAAATGATTTTTCCCATGTGTACAAGCACATGATGTATAAAGTTAGAACTAGCAGTGAACTCTTTCCCAGTCTAGACACTCGTATGGTTTCTGTCAGAATCCAATTATATTTCATCTCTAGTTATCGACTATGGAAAACCCCATTTCTGCCCTCTCTGGATTCTGTCATACTACGAAGGGGAAGGGGGATGAGCAAAGGGGTTTTATGGCTCTCACTTCCTTCGTTACAACTTCAAAGGGACTGAATGTGGATA
>NW_015427228.1:0-1238 GCF_001527695.2 Protobothrops mucrosquamatus | reverse complement strand
ATATAACTCAATAAACTTATTGTAAATAACACATTCAGGATTTTAAAAGGTAAAGCACATAGGCTCACCAATTAGCATTGGGCCAACATTTCTGGAATGCCTTTTGTCTCAGGCAAATAACATTCAAATCACTCTTGTGGCAGCACATCAAAGAACACCAGGATAGCTAAGAAGACAAAAGATTGTCTCCCCCTTCCCCCACTCACTAAACCAGACAGAGTAAAAATTTATACAAAACTTTTGCTTGAAACAGCCCTCAGGAGGAAAATTGCCATAACATTTACAGAAGTGGCTTGCCAAAACCTCCCTCCTAGGGCTGAACAAAAATATACCAGCCCCAAAACACTCAGCCATCCCTCATGGCCTAAGCAGGATTTGAACTCAAATCCAGCCTTGCAGCCTGTGGCTATAACCCTGAAACCAAATTGGTTTTCCATAAAGATTTCCCTTCCCCTCCTTGGCTCCAAGGAAAAGGAAAACAAATTGGACACACACAGTATGCAGCAATTAATCATCTTTATTTTGCAGTAGCAAGGAGTCCCAAAGACACATATTTATCAGATGTTAAATAAAACATCATAAAATTGTTCCTTTGACAAGAATACCCTCAAATGCATTATTAAGGATAAATCCAAACTAAAATGCAAAGGAAAATCACTGAAACATGCCACACATACAAAAACAGAATATCAGAGTTGGATGGGACATTAGAGGTCCTCTAGTCCAACCTCTTACTGAAACAGGAAACTCTATCTGTTGTGTCCTGAGCCTGCAAGAGGCAGGCTTGGGACGTTGCAAGAGTCCCGGGCATTTGCAGAAGCTGCCCGGGACCAGACTGAGCGGCGCCAGCCTTGTGCGCATGCGCAAGGCGGGAAAAGCCCGCCTCATGATTGGTTGAACTTGCCCGGGATCAGAGGGTATAAATAGAGGCCTGCGTGCCTCTGCTCTGGTTGTTCGTAGAATGGAAGCAAACAATAAAGACTTGTTGGAGATGCTTCGTCTCAAGCGCCATTATTCTCCGGACTTAACACTGGCGACAAAGGTGGGATACAGTCTCTACAGCTAAGAAAAGCTAGAAGACTCACCCAAAGAAGTCCGGAAGAGAAACGGCGTGGAAGTCAGCGTTATCCTGCCAGTACGAAATCGCTGGAGGGTGCGTGCGGCTGAAGAAGAAGAAAACCTGATCATCGATCATGGCAAAAGTTGGGCGTTTAGCGGAATTCGACGTCTCTCACCCC
>NW_015427227.1:0-1238 GCF_001527695.2 Protobothrops mucrosquamatus | reverse complement strand
CACTAAGCAGAAACTCACTGCATTGCTGGAGGAGAAAGCAATGGAAGTCTGGAGGCACACTGGCCACGTTGAGACTCATTAAGAAAGACAAGGAGTTTCTGGAGAAAAGAGACAAATATCTCCAAAAAGAACACAGAAAGAAAAAAGACATGGCATAGAAAACAGGAGCCCTTGTAATGGTATGAGGAAACGACCCTGGGAGACAGGGCAAAGAGACAAAAGCCAAGGGAATGGTCACATACAAGTCAATTGATTGGGCCGCAGAAATGTGGGCAGGGCAAGAAACGTCACACGCCGGCCTGCCACTTGTTCCCAACAGGCCGCAGGCCAGGGGTTGGGGACTCCGATATAAGCTATAAATAACCGGCAAAAATGCAACACAGAGGAAATTTCCTCAAGATTTAACTAAAGTGGACATCGGATAAAAATGTAAAGTATGGTCAGTGCTATAAGCAAACCCAACTGGGAACGTGTCAGGATACAGTCAACATTGAACTATGCTTTGTATCCAAAAGTACACTGGTTAACACTGAAAGTTAACTTTCCTACAATATGCTAAATCTACATGGAGGGAAGTGTGTAGTGGGGTGCCCCAGGGCTCTGTTCTAGGCCCAGTGCTCTTCAACATCTTCATCAATGATTTGGACGAGGGGATAGATGGGGAACTCATCAAATTTGCAGATAACACCAAGCTGGCAGGAATAGCCAACACTCCAGAAGACAGGCTTAAGATACAGAAGGATCTGGACAGACTTGAACACTGGGCACTACCTAACAAAATGAAATTCAATGGTGAAAAAAGCAAGGTTCTACATTTAGGCAAGAAAAACCAAATGCACAAGTACAGCATAGGTGGCACCTTGGTCAATAGTAGTAACTGTGAGAGGGACCTCGGAGTCTAGTGGACAATCACCTAAATATGAGCCAGCAGTGTGCTGCAGCTGCCAAAAAGGCCAACACAGTGCTAGGCTGCATTAACAGAGGGATAAAATCAAGATCACGTGAAGTGTTAATACCACTTTACAATGCCTTGGTAAGGCACACTTGGAATACTGCATCCAGTTTTGGTCACCGCAATGTAAAAAAGATGTTGAGACTCTAGAAAGAGTACAGAGAAGAGCAACAAAGATGATTAGGGGACTGGAGGCTAAAGCATATAAGGAACGGCTGCTGGAATTGGGTATGTCTAGTTTAATGAAGAGAAGGACGAGGGGGGACATGATAGCAGTGTTCCAATA
>NW_015427226.1:0-1238 GCF_001527695.2 Protobothrops mucrosquamatus | reverse complement strand
TTCATGCCCGTTGCTGGTTGGCTAACTAGCAACAGGGTCTTGCCAGCCAATGGAATTGTGTGATTACAAGCCAGGGGAATCCCATAAAAGAGGGCTCCCCTGGCCCAGAGAGCCAGTCCGGATTTACTTGATGCCTTGCCAATAAACCAAGAGCTGACTGTCACTCGACTCGTGTCTTACTGCCTGCGCGATCCAACATAAAGTATCTTTTTTAACTTCATTCCATGTCTTAACATAATTATTATGAAATAATATGCAATTCATATTTGTCATATTAACAGCCAAGTATTTTACCTTCTTCTCATTCTTAAAGCTCATTTTATTAATCAATGCTGTTTGAACCTATATCTTCATATTTTTGTTAACATCTTTGTTTTCTGTTTCTTAAATCTGAAACCTGAAAATAAACCAAATTCTTCCTATTAATGTTTCAATTGTTTTTAAAGGATTTCCAAAACTGGCATCAAATCAAAAGCTCTTAATTCATAACATTATTCCCACAATATTCCCATCTTGTCTTATGCCTCTATTCAAAATTTCAAGGACCAAAATGAAAGAAATGGAGACAGTGGGCAGATCTGTTTTGTTCCTTTTTGTATTATGCATGGTTTGTTAAATTTCTATTAACATTTGTGCTTTGTGCAAAGTATAAATCAACTTTACCCACTTTATAAACTTCTCTCCAAAATGCATATCATCCAAAACTTTAAATAAGAAAATCCAGTTCAAATTGCCAAAAAGTTTCTCTGTATGTATATAAAAAATAATGCAGCCTGTTTTGCATTATGCAAAACATTATCAATGGCCACATTATCAATGGATTTGTAGGAGAAGAAGCAGAATCTGGGAGCAGAGTCAACAGAAGAATCACCCTGGAGTCATTACATTCCCATAAGTGATCCAAATCCACCCCCCCCCTGAATTTCATTAACTCTTAGTGCCAATTTAGTGCTGACCGTTAGTTGTCTAGATTTTTGTGTATGGCCATGAATGATAAATCAGCTTAATTGGAACTTTACATGTGATCCTGACAGGAATGTACTAGATTATATCTATTGTGCATATCAATAGAAGAGGAAAACACTATTTGAAATTGAAATAGTTAGAAGATATAGGTCACCCCAAAGTTGCCTGGGAATGAGACAAAAACAACATAGTGAGGACACATCTTTTAAAGGTTTTCAAATATCTTCCTGCTGGTATTAAGGGGTTGTCAAGATGACCATTCATGAAAAAGC
>NW_015427225.1:0-1238 GCF_001527695.2 Protobothrops mucrosquamatus | reverse complement strand
AGAGTCCTTGACTACATGGAGATGCTTGCCTTCTGCAATCCCAAGATCGTTATTGGTTTTGCTCCATAATCTGCCTTTACCTTCTCAACGTGTAGCTGTGGACTTCAAGTTCACACAAAGTATTAGTACCGCTTTATAAAACCCTAGTGAGACCACACCTGAAATACTGCAACCAGTTTTAGTCACCGTAGTACAAAAAAGATATTGAGACCTTGGAAAAAGTTCAGAGAAGATCCAACTAAGATGATCCAAGGCCTGGAGACTAAAACATATGAAGAATGGCTGCAGGACTTGGGTTTGGCTAGTCTAAAGTAAAGAAGAAATAGGGGCAACATGATAGCAGTATTCCAGTATTTGAGGGGCTGCCACAAAGAAGAGGGGGTCAAACTATTCTCCAAAGTACCAAAGGGCAGGACAAGAAACAATGGTTGGAAACTGACCAAAGAGAGAAGCAACCTGGAATTAAGGAGAAACTTCCTAACAGTGAGGACGATTAACCAGTGGAACAGCTTGCCTTCAGAAATTGTGGACAGTCCATCACTGGAGGTTTTTAAGAAGAGACTGGAGAGTCACTTGTCTGAGATGGTATAGGTTCTCCTGCTTCAGCAGGGGGCTGGACTGGAAGACCTCCAAGGTCCCTTCCAGCTCCTATTCTATTCTATTCTATTCTATTCTATTCTATTCTATTCTATTCTATTCTATTCTATTCTATTCTATTCTATTCTATTCTATTCTACTCCACTCTATTCTATTCTTTACTGGTGGGGAATGGCTATTTTTGGATTGGAAGCTTACCAGACTTGGTTAAAAGATAGAAATGTTTTATATCAATAAATAAAATAAAAGAAGGTTTATAGATATTGTGAACCCAATTTTTGAGGGTTTGGGTAATTAAAGATATATTTCTGTTTCTACAATAGAGCAATGAACTGATCAACCACAAATCCAATGCTTTCCATATCCAAAATTTGAAATAAGTGCTCAAGAATGTTACACAATTACATCTCTTGTTTTCCTTTGAACAGGTCCACCAGGACCGCCTGGAGCAACCGGATTTCCTGGCTTTCAAGGAGCAAGGGGTATCAGCGGTCCTCCTGGTCCACCAGGTGATTGAATGTCATCCTTTTTTGAGTGTTTTAGAGGCTCCCAGACCTAAGCAGATATGCTTGTCTCAACGTCTGGCTTGGCCCAATCCAGAATCCCAAACAAAAACAATGACAACCCTCTTCTTCCCTTCT